>NC_064877.1:17435000-17480000 GCF_943734665.1 Anopheles aquasalis
GCTGTCGAGAGTGAAAACAAATCTTATCTGGTTCGGTCAGTCTAATTAAACCGTCTCGATGGACCTGCCTGCCTGCCTCGCGCCAGTCAAAGCGTACATTATTTAATTTCAAATATTTGTTATCCAAGTGCCCAAGGGGCCTCGATGGCACCGCGATTGATGGCTTCGCAGGGAGTTATTCATTCGGAGGCGCTGTAGTTGATTGTAGTTCAACCTTTTACACTCCAGCTCTCACTCTCGTGGTTACTCGCTGGAAAGGTTACTCGGAAACATCCCCATAATTAACGTTTTATTCGTTTTGATAACGGTTATAGACGTCTCTCACGACAGTTTTCCAATGGCAACTGCCATACCGGCCTGGAGAGTGCTTATGTTTTCCACCTTTAGAACTCTGAAAAACAGCTGCGATCTACACGCCAATTGCTGCTGTTACTCTACGGTAGCACTGGGGTGAAAACATTTATTTGCTGACATAAATCACAAAAACCTGCCTGATGTTTATGGCACTTCTGGAAGCGAAAAACGTATTTATGCAGCTGCACATCCACGCGTAATGCATGGTCGTCGCCCCCGTAAAGTGGGAGCTAATGCATCATCGCGAACGAATTTCCCACGATGCCGTCGAGATATTGAAAAATACCATCCTTTATCACGGTGTGCCATCTTCACAAAGGCTGAAAACTATTTGCCCAAAAACATGTGTCTCACAATATGGTGCACAGAATGGGGGGAAAATTATCACCCATTTTCCCCCGGGGAGGCACCATTTTCCGCTGTGAACCTTTTACCTGGCAGCTAGGCAAAGAGGCAAATGGTTGCATCTGCATTCCGGAAGATGCGACATGCGGGGGAAACCCATTCTTCTTCTTTTTCTTTGGGGGGGAAATTTAAGGACCCAAATACACGCTGGAGCCACACCAAACTCGTGCTCTGGTTGGTGTGGTTTTTCCAAATTGCTTGCTCTAGAAACTGGAATAGGAAAACGTCGAAGGAGGTAGGAGCAGCACCAAGAAGGTAGAAGAACGAAATGGCGAACGGAACAGACGTTCGTTTGTTCGTTTGTGGCCCAGCCGTGGAAAAGGAAGAAGCCCAGGGAAAGCCTTTTTCTCCCGAGGAGAGACGTTCTCCTCTTTCTGCGTCGACTGCCGGTAACGTCTGCCGGTGCCAGGATTGCCGGAAAACAATTATTAAACAAACGAAACGAACGAAGCCCACCACGAGAGCACCTCGAGCACGAGCTCGTGCTACGGTACGGATGGTAAACGAGGAAAACTCAATATTCATAACGTGTCCCCGTGTACGTGGCCCACCGTGGAGGATTGAAGGAGGAAGAACCGATTCCTTCGACGGCGTTTTCACTTGGGAATGGAGCGAGCGAGCGAGCGAGTGCGCGGGCCCGAGGCATTTTTCCAGACAAAAGTCCAACACATACATCCACATACCGGGGCCTTTGAGGTTCCATTTGTCCTTTTTCTTGCCTTCGCTTGATTGTTTGAAGCTAATGGTGGACCGGACCGGAGGTGGAGGTGTGCACAGGTACCGGGCACCCAGGTTATTTCCCCCATTCTGCCATGACTTGCGGCGCTCGAAGATGTTGGTCTGCGGTGGGTGGAGGCTGCCGTTAAGGATGGCTTCAAAATGTTCGAGACACCGGCACCCACCGCCGGCCGCCAGTGGTTCATAATGCGTTCAAACGAAACAGAAAATTTCTCAATTGATCGTATGATTTATGAACTCCCCACCCAGGAGGAGGCGAACGCAGTCGCGCAGTACTGGACAATCGGAGACGGTGGCGAGCGGCACGTCGGACCAGAGGGGGGAACATTTTTATTCGTTTGTCTGGGGTGCACATGTCCCAATAATTGGATCTTCGGTACTGGCATTGAATTGCAAATTTGCAGTCATGCAGCATGGCACCAGAGGTGTCTTGAAGAGCTGTGAGTTTGGATGTGTTTTAGATAGAAAATTCCAACTTGAATGAAACAAAACTTATTGGAATGCTTATACGCTTATACGCTGTTTTCATATCTTAAGCTTAATATTGAAGGCTTTTCAACACCTTCCTTCGATTACCTTATTGATTTGCGAATTTTATACCGCAAAGTTCGGTAGCTCCTACAGCAAACCTCTCACAAAACTCTTGAAAATTGATCATCGCTCGCCACTCCAACTAGCGAAGGATGATAATGAAACTGTAAAACACGAGGCGTGTCAATTTCGACAAAACAAAACACAAACCAAGGACCAAACAAATCCCAACAAAACTGAATGAAAGCATCACTCCTCTTCTCCCTCCCTTCCCCTTTGGCAAGTCACTCAGAAAACATTATTTCTACCCTCCACAGCAAATGATGTCTACATTTCCTTCAACATGACAGTTATACGTCGGCTCGACTCGACTCGACGCGACGCCTCGAATGACGTGATCGCTTCAAACCCACTCCTGGTACTTTGCCAAACAGTTTGAAGCACCGGGTCCGTTCGTCATCAACACCATCACCGCCGAAATTCAAACAAATTTCCCCAAAAATTAATTGAAAATAAACACATGGCGTGCGCGGCATGCCAGTGAGCGAACTCCTCGCGAGCGCCAGGTGTACGGCCAGGGTATTGTTGCACGCCGAAATGGCTGGCACGCCTCCGGTCATGGAGGCGCCCATGATAGCCCCCCCACAACCAACCCAGCGTGTGTTAGTTGTTGGTTGGTTCGCGAAAGCGAACTGTATCACGCGTGGTACGCCCACAGGCCAACAGTAAGTTCGTCCGGCATGTGAATCTGGACAACGGCAAAGAAGAAAAAAAGCGACAGGAATGCAATCGAAACAGACCCGCTGGGGGATGCGAGCATGAAATTGGAGTCGCAATCTGACCACAGCAGCAGGACCAGCAGCACCCCATGGAGTCTGTGGGAGAGTTCGGAGCTGCACGAGGAGGATGAGGAAGAGGAGTAGTCACTTCCCGTTGCGACATGACATGGGAGGAGGGCATCCGGACGGACGGTGGAAATTGATTTGTTTTTAATTACTGTCAGCACCGAGACACACAGCACCGGTTGTGGAGTGACACGTGAACGTCACGTTGACGCCGACGTACCTCACAGTGAGGCTGGCTTCGGGGCTTGTTGTTGTTGTTGTTGTTGTTGTGGCAGGAACCGGAGAGAACCTGAGCCAACCTGGGGATCGTCGACTGAGGTGCGTCTGGCATATGTTAATCTGTTTTACATTTTGTATTGTAAAACCGGGGCGGTACCGGACCATGGCAACCTCCCGGAGCACCTCCCGGTCGGCTCAGCCTCTCGTGTGGTCAGGGTCGGTTATTGGATCGGGTTGATCCCTGTGCCCAGGACATACCGACGACGGGCGGCGATGGCATCTGTGCAATCTGTGTGCAAGGTTTTAAATTTCCTCCGTTCTTGTGTTACCGCCGGAAGCTGCCATGAAGCAGAAACCATGCATGGCACGCGCGTACGCGTGCCTTCTCCACTTGAGTTGAAACTTGAATCACGCTCCAAACGGGGCGCATCTGCCCCGACGGTTTGTTACCCAAGATGGCCACATCCGGTCCGTAAGGCGGTCCGCGCAGCACCAGATTGCGTTACCTGCCGACTGATTGTTGGTGGGCGTCATCTGGTGTAATTGGAGCCTGAACCGTGTGCCAATGGCGAGCAGGGCGCGTGGCCTGTACCGGAGATGCGGTTGCTAGAGCGAATCCACCAGTTGCTTTGCCAAGTGGCCAATCCACCGGACCGTGCAGGTAATCCTTTCGAAAGACTGCATGGGTTATGAACAATTTGCAGATAAGTTCGCCACAGGAACAGTCAACGGTGAGCAGCCAAGAAATTAAATCCCCCGATGCCACTGAGATAAAGAATTGCCTTCAATCGGTCACTCGTTGCTGCAAACCGAATGATAACCCTTCATTCGGATTCCCTTCCCGTAGAAAGGGCAAAAAACACACTGAGTCCAATCTAGATGTACGACCCCTCAACGTACCGAGTGTACCGGACCACAGGAATCGAGCCTCATGATGACAGAGCGACTGGACTGTTTGCTCGGCGTTTGTCAGCATCACTCCCCTGGGGGATACTTCAAATCGACCGGCTAGTGTCGGACCACACCTGGACACCTGGTGAAGACAAACGGTGCTCATCGGTTCACCAGAATGGCGTACGGTATTAGGCCATTGGAGAGAGGGACACCACACCACCACACAACTAAAAGGACTCACTGTCAGTTGCGTTACATACAGGGTATTTACCCAAGGGATACCGGCACCGGCACACCTGATTGAGCCAGGGCAGAGTTTTGGCGTTGGCGTTGGGAAAAGTAACATTTGATTTTATCGACAGCCCAACCAACTCCCAGACCATCGGGCTCCTATCGGGATTCTCCATCGAAAGTGTCCGAAAGGGCAGGTACAGACGGTATAATTTGGATTTGAGCCCCCCTAGTGACCTCTAGACTGTTATGTGAGGGGCTTTAATCGAATATCACCCGTAAGTTGGGGGCCCCGGATTACAACCACTTCTATCGCTACTACGCTGTACTACGGCTACACATGGAATGGGTCACAAATCCTAATGAGATTCGAAGAATTCTAACTCAATCAAACTCGTCTCCCGTATTCGTCGGTTTGAAAAACAAACCCAATCATTAGCTCTAACTGGAGCATCCAAACAAACAAGCGGACCTGCTGCTGCTGATGCTAGGCATGAAACGTTTGCTTTGAGCTTCGGTTTTCTGGAACCTCTTCACCTTACTCTGCAGGCTCACATCAGGTTTCAGGCAAAGTCTTTATAGACACCAGCGGTTCCGCACGTCTCATCTCGTCACGGGACAGGTGGAGGTCGGGAGATCGTTTGCCCTGCCACGCAATGCCACAATCCCCTGCCATAGCAGCACCAGCACCACCGAGTTTGTCGAAGGGCCGTCGATAAAAGACATTAAATCGACATAATAATGTCAATAAAACGTCTAATAAATATCCAAACGACAGCATTTCTTGTGCCAATGGCACACCGGTCCACACCCCAAGGGAATAGCCACCACGACGACGACGACGACGACGACGACGGTGACGCGGACGAGAGCACACGACGACAATGGTTGCTCCGTTTTGCTCCGTAGTTTTCTCGAAGCCTTCGAACGACGGCAACAAACATCCGCCGAATCGCCCAGTCCATGCTGCTGGCAGAGGCTGCTGCGGATGAAGCGGAAGGAAGCTGTAGATAAACAAGGCACCATTATTTCGGCTCATGATTCCGTGAGCACCAACCACCACCAGGGAGATGGAACAACCTCACGAGAGACTCGGTAGGCTGCTCGGTGCCTGCTCGCAATCGATTCCCGCCAGCAGCAGCAGCAGCAGCAGCCACGGGGCCTAGTTTGGCCTGGATGGTAGCAAAGGAAAATCTCAGAAATCACAAATCATTTCCCAGAGAGCGCTGGTTCCCACACCGAGGCAAAGCACGGCACGAAGGACGGCGACTGGGTCTCGCGGGACGAACGATGTGCGCCAGAGATCATGTTTACAGCACCACCTCTCGAGTGTACGGCAGACGATAGACCGTTTTGGGCCATCGACGAAAGAGGAGGAGGGTTTAAAGGCAACCGGGTTTCGAAGGAAAATCCTTGACGCGTGTATGTCACCACATTTGACATTAAGCTACTTTATGTTGCGCTCACATGATTCCTAATTTCCCCGAGCGTCATAAATATATCACAGGGCGCAGAGAGCGGGGGTAGATTGTGGGAACCTTGGTGTCATAGCATGCTCGGATCGCTCGAAATCAATTGACGTTCTCGTTCAACTTCTGATTTTTCTTGGCTTCATTTGGGACTGACAGACCTCGGGGAAGAGATTTACTGCCAAGTATTTTCCGTGGTAACCGGCCGTAGACCGTACTAACAACCGGTTAAGTGTTTTGCTGGAGGATAATGGAACGGGAATGGATGTTCCCAATCCAGAACTCCAGTAGTGACATTCATGGTAACTTTTGGAACCACATTGTCTACCCCAAACGCGTATAGAGGGAATTCACGATGCAATAATGTTTGTTTCCATTATCGGGCACAATAAAAATCCATAAATCCATCATCGATCGCGTTCGCACAATTGCGTAGCGACCACTATTCGACCAGCTATCATCATCAGATACGTTTTTTTTTCAACCCCCCCTCGAGCGGCAGACTAGAGGATGGACCGCGTATCTCATCAATATGTATGGCCCTAACTTTTGTTTTATCAATCGGACGTAAAAAAAGAAAAGAGAAGAGGAAACCCTAACGCACCATCACGGTCCCGTGATTCACTCGTGCATGACCCAGCAGGGCCGGGGGCATTCAACATACGGCCCACCGTTGGTACTGATGCGATGCGCCTTCTGCCGCGGTAATAATACCCTGGAATGAGCCGGATATGTCGGGGCAGTGGCCAACGATGGATCCCGTCCGTCCGTTCGTTCGTTCGTTCGTTCTTTGGCTGGAGGAGATTACCGACATCAAACGGTTTACGAGCCAGTCGGCCAACATAACAAACATAACGGGGCGATTGGGGGAAGCAAAAAATAGAATTCTCCGAGCCCAGGCTGGCCGACCGAACGGAGGCCACGGCAACGACTCAACGGAAAGAAAATCTGTACCACCGTCCAACGATAAATAAGGTGGCGGCTGCTCCTGGAATGGAATCGATTGGGAAGCGAAGAAGCGATGGTTTGTGCGATGGCCGTTCGCAATCCGATCTCAAACGACGCAGCTTGGGTCGCTTATCGTTCACCTGTCAAAAGTGGCGCCTTCCGCGCGTACGGTCGCCGGGTTCGTCGGGTACATGATGCGTGAATTGCGCGGTAACAGCTTGGAGGAAATTGATTTATCTTCGAGCGAGAGGCCGCACCGTGGAACAGAGATACGGAGCGACCGGCCGACCGACGACCTATTTGCTTCACGGCACCCATCGTCGATCATATTTTGCTATCGCGATGGGCGCGGCTGAATGCAAGCAGATCGGGTGTACCTTTTTCTTGGTGACGTTCTGGGGTCCCGATTGGCGCGTTCGGTTCATCGTCATCATCATCATCGTCATCTCAATCATATGCCGTTCAGCCGCAGATCAGCCGCACATATTTTTGCCGCCATTTTCCTTTGGTTGCGTCTCCGTTGATTTATGGTCGTCGTACGGTCTTCTGCATCCTTCCATCGCTGCGCTTATCGGTCTGTGGTGAACGACGAGATTGCAGCTGACAATGGCTTTGAGGGTTTGAACCAATTGAGCTTTAGAGGCAGCCTATCGCGGGAGAGTTCCACCCTTCACCTTCGTCGTTCGCGAACAAATCAGTTGATGGCGAACGAGCGAGCATGCGAGCGACGAGAAACAGAAGCCGGACCATAAGCCGGTTAAGGATCTACGCTGGCCCTAATCAGCGACATCGGAACAAAAAAAGGGGCGGGTGGATAAGCAGACAGACAGACAGACAGACAGAGAGACAGCCCGGCTGACCAGCGACAGCGAAGATTATATCCGACAACCGAGCCAATTGTTTACACTTTTGATTCCACGCTGAAGCGGTCGCCAACCGACAGACCAATTGATGTCCGACAACAAATCGGAGCGTTTGGTTCACTTCTCCACCACCGCAACCACCACCAAGACAAACCAGATTGCTGGTCAGCCCTGGAAGGCCTGGATGATTTGTGGTCCCGTTTAATGATTTGTTATGTTTGGATTAGAGCGCACATACATGCACGCACGCGACTTCGTGAGGATCATCGATGGGTCGACTGAACGCCAGACATCGCCCTTTAAGCTCCAACATCAGTCACTTCAGACCGTGCGTCTTCTTAGCGTGGGGTTTTTCGATGCCTTCTGCCCTTCTTCCCTTCACCTCCTTCGGTGATAGTTTACGGTCTGGTGGCGAGATCCTAGGGTATCGACCGAAGTCGTTATGCTCAACAGCAGCAGCAGTAACAGCAACAACAACAACAACAACAACAGAGTGCAGTCCAGGGGATTAACCTTTGCCTATGCCGCCATCAGATCAACTCGGTGTAAACCTTGGCCATCTGTCACTGGCGCATCGTCTACGGGAGGAGGCGATTCATCGATTTCCGGTGGAAAAGTCATTCCACGCCACACGCCACAGTGGAACGCGGTGGAAACGAGATTTATTTTCCACCACGGACCGCTTAAGCCGCAGATTATGGGCCCGTTGAAAGCGGGACTCTGCCGCGTTGGTGGGAGGCCCAGGTGATGTATGGGTTCGAGGCGAAAGCGATGAGCGAGGGCAGCTTCTTCTCTAATAATGTTATTCTCGTTTGTAGCGATTAGCGGTGGCGCGAACACTCACAGACGCCGTTGCACCGCTGTTGCTGTTGATGCAACGTCCGAAGGGTGAACGGGATGATGGCTAAGCCTCATCATCGCGTCGCTGGAAGTGGCACTGTGTGTGGTGGAGGTTAGTAAATCAAACCAAGATCACCCGCGATGAATTATGCTGGAAGTGAGTACTGGAGCTTCACTAGGACTAGGCTTGGTGTTAGCTTGTTGTTTGTTAACTCCACTCGTAGTCCAATTACAACCGTAACGTATTGAGAAATGCTTGCTATTTATTCAAGGTGTAAAGAGCAACTGAAGTTGCGATATTTCACCAGTGTTACTACGATTGAAAATGTACGCGCATCTCAATTCAATCATAGCTTACTAGGATTACAATAAACACCATTAAACAAGCGAGCGTATTGTGCTGAAGAACAAATCTGATAGTTTCGACGTCAGATTTTAGCATTAAGAAGATGCTCAGATATCCTGACTGACAGCAAGGTAAGAGGTTATTCGTCCAGGATGAGCTACTTAAGACTGACGTTCCCTATTTTTATTCCAAGTAATCTTAAGTACACATCATGGACTCACAAGGACTAAGAAAGGTCCTGCAGGAGTAAGATAAGTAAAGGATTTAGTTTTTCTTTCCCGGAAAACTATGATGTAGACATTGGAGCTCATTATGCTATTCAAACGTCAACACTAATACACCTTAATCACAGATTCCCCGTAGGACGCTACGGGTTTGTGGCGCATCTTTCTCGTTAAATTTTATCTGCACTGTCCTGGCTCCCCTTGTGCCCGTTGAGATCGGGCTCCTGTTCCGAAATGTTAAGCAAAACTATCCTCACCAGATACGAACCATTATCACTCCTTGTAGAGCAAATGTTCGCATCGCTTCAGCCAGCAACAAACGGTACGAACGGCCAGAGGTTCTCCCACTGAGCTTCCAAGGTATTTTACAGGCACTCCCCGGGAAAAGTTCGAAAGATAAGCAACACGGCCGAGGACGACCAAACCGCAAAGGCAATGGTAGCGCAGCTTTAAACCGGCTAATGGCTCCATTTGTAGCGTGGCAAAAGTTATGCGTTGACATCGCCTGGCGAAAACCATGCCGAAGGACAAACCATTACTGTTAGCGAGTACAGAAGACAGAGCAAGAGAGAGAGAGAGTGGGTGAGAGAGAAAGAATGCGGTAAAACTTTTCCCATACGGGATATGGTCATGTGGTGCTACAGCACCCGTGAGCCACAGCAGAGCAGAACCTCACCCAAGGTAGGTCAACCGAACGTTCGTCGTCGTTCTAATGGTCCAGCACCATTGGTTGCGCCCGCGCGCCTGTGTTTGTGTGACCACCGTCAGTTTGTCCACCTTCATGCCCACTCACCCCCAAGTGGCTCCTGAAACTAAACGATTGCTCAACGATTTCCCGGAGGCGGCACAACCAACTGGAGCCGAACCGGAGCGACATCGAGACAAGCTTCCGTTTCACTTCCTGCGAGCATATTATGACTGCTTCCTGTAATAACACGGCACACCATGGTGGGCCGGGAGTGTGAGCTGGCGGCCTGTACCGGAGGCGATGTACAATCATCGCCACATATGCTCAGCGGACACACAACAATCAACCGAACGAACACAAAACCGTCCATCGTGGATAGATATCGTGTTGAGAGCTAGAGAGAGAGTGAGAGAGGCAGAGCAACGGAGTCGGAACAAAACAACGCAGCAACGCCAACGATAAAGGCGACCTCGGTGTCCTGGGTGTCCCGTGGGCTGGCACGAGTTGGTGCTGGTGCTGGTGGTGTCGTATTTATTTTCACTCGAGACACACGACAAAACGTGCACCGTCGTCGTCCTCCTGGATCTCCGCTGACCTCAGTCCCCTCGAAGCACCTCGTGGAGAAAAACGGCGGAAATTAATGTGTACGCCATGAAGGCCTCCTTCTCTAATGTTCCCCACCTCGATGCTTTAGGACTGAAGTCTTCAATGGCCAGGCGGCACCAAAGCTCCGAGAGCACCTTGGATTCGACCGAGTCCACAACGTTCCTAAACAAACGGCCAACAACACAGGATGTCTCGTTTGACGTGCACCAAACACATACACTCGCACCAACACACCGACAGGCGGAGGTTCAAAGGTGACCGAAAAAGTTTTCACTTTCCAGAGCGCACCCTGGAGAGTTTTCTTTAATGATAACCGACACTGCCCTGGCGGTGAGGCGGGAAACGGATCCATCGGGAATCGGGTTGCCTTATCCCCGTTGTCCGTCTCCAGAAAACAAAGTTCCGTGCTGGGAGTTCATTTCACACAGGGCCACACGTGTTCCTGGGCAAGGGGTGGGTGGGAGGGAAAAATCGATTTTCATTTCCCTTCTCGCCACAACATATGGGAACTGGTCAGCCAGCTAGTGCCAGCTAAGAGAGCCCGCTCGAAGTCAAAGTTGGAATATGGAATGTTTATAAATCCTTTCCGCTTGCCACGCTTCTGTCCCCTGCCTCCTCCTGACCCCTTTTTGGACGCCATTCGGCATGAGCTCCACCAAAAGACCCACAAGTGCATGCCAGCAGGGTACACGATGGCACAACCGGTACCAACAACACCTGGTGTGGTGTGTTTATGTCCGTTTGTGTGTAATCTTCATTCCAGGAGTACGGGAGTAGCAGTTCCTGGAAGCGACGCTTCGATGGATTCGTCAATGCAACCCGGCAAAGCCCCGGAATAACAATCGGCTTGCGGATAATGGGCGGGGGATGGCCTCTAGTGGTTCCGAGTGGTGCCTCACTTCAGCTTCACTACTTGCCCTAGTGTGGTGGCGGAATTTAATGCTACCTGACCTCGACTCTGTCGATGCACCCGGTGCGCTGCATCGGTGATGGCCATTCTACCGAAAACCGATTCTAATTCCAAACTGGAACGGAAACGGCCATGCTTTTCTCAGCAAAAGGATAAGCTCTGTGCTCTGCTCCACGCTACTCTGCGGCTACTACGATCGTACCGGAGACTTCGGAGGCCTCCAGGTTGGCTCCCAGTCAAATCTATTAAAGGATCACTGTTAGATTAAGGAATTAAGCAAATATAGAGAGACGGAGCTAGGCACTATCGACTGAGGCCTCCCGAGGATGCCGGTTGTTCGGCGTTCCGGCCCTCCGGAAGAGTTGGAGTCGGAATTGATTTTCCATTCAGCGCCCCTTGGGGGGGGAGGTGGCGCACCGAAGCTACTAATGGGCTCACTATGCGCTCGAGGCAGGCGAGGCGAGCTGAGTGCAACCATACATCGTATCAACAAACAGAGATAAGCCCCCAACATCTACCTCCTGCATCCGGGAGCCCAAGCCATCCAATTTGTAATGTGCATTGTGCATGCAACGTTCTCGCCTGGTCCATGGAAAGTGCATTCTAGAGAGGAAAACAGTCGGTTTGCCGCTTTCTCCTCCCCGCTTATACCTTATTCGCTCTACAGCTCAGCAGTGCACATCAGTAAATTAAGTCCTTTTTCCTCCCTCGCATCGCATTCCGTTTACGTCTCGCAATCGAGCGGTGCGTCGGTCCCTTCGGAAAATTGATGACGCTGATGATGTTGCTGTGGTATGTGGTATCTTCACGATTTTATAGTGCTCGATCCTCCCCTTTCGTAAAAGATAAAGTTGTTCCTCATAACCTACATTCGTGGTAGTGCCTCGGGGAGCGGGCGCCATATTTTTTTTCCCTGAAACAGAACGCGGAAATCCTTTTTACCGCCACTCCTCTCCGACGCCCGGATTCCAGTCCACATATCATAACCATTTCAGCCGTAATGACCTGACTTGGAGCAAGGGTAAGAGAGCTTTGTGTGTTGGTGTGTGTGTTTTTTTGTACTTTTTTTTGTCAGGAATGTTCCAGGCGTACTTTTTGGGCTGGACTTCCCGCATGTCGCAAATCGGCATCGGTGTAAAGGGAAGTTGGGACAGGTTCGAACGGACCGGCTCCGGCGATGTGCGTTCTAAACGACCGAACCATCAAACATTGCCGTAAACTTCGTGTGCCCCTTTGCCCCCTTTCCAACACGGTGTACAGTCGGAGGAAGAGCACGGCCGTGATGATTCAGTGCAAACGAGAGCCTTGTTGTTGATGTGCGCGATAAGGCCGTACGTCGCGTAGGGCAATCTACATTTAGAGGATTTACTCGGTCCAGGACAGCGCTCTCTCTGCCTCTTTACTGTTTCGGCCCTTTTCCAGCCGAAGATACCATTTCTCGTGGTGGAAAAAGCCGTGAAAAGCGCTCGTCAATTCCTCAGCGCAACTTCAAAATCAGCTCAACCGTGCGTCTGGCACTTTTCTGCAAACGCAACTGACTGTGGCTGTCACAAAAGTCGTTCGCAGTTGTCCGGTAGTTCCGGTGCAAGGACGTGCACGTGGTAGTAGATTATTCCCGCATTTGCATTCACGCAACAGTCGGCACGCTACGAAAGGACAATCACGGGAACTACCATTTAGACTCTTGAATGCGGTTTAGTAGACTGAAGCTTACCGGACCGGACTACAACCATAAATAACATTCCTAAACGTCCGTCCTTAGAGCTGGAGCTCCCCGAAACAAGCTTTCCTTTTGAGCGAGTGTCCACCCAACCTGTGCTTCTGTTGGATCTGGCGGGTCCGGAAATGACATTCCTTCGCTTCGCTCACGTCACATCAAGTTGGCGGCAGACCGCGTACACCGTAGCTTAGCAACCGTCAAACCGTGATCCGTGTCTGGACGGGGAGAAAAAAATGTCGGCCCTCGGTCTCGGTAATCCAACCACACATACTAACCGGCCCCCTGGAACGTTGCGAGCGTGAAGGACACTTTAATTCCATTCCGTGTGGACCGTACCATCCACCCAGCCACCATCATCATCATCGTCATCGCCACAAGGAAGCTGACACCATTTTTTTTTTGCCCATCCACAGTGTTCGCGACGAGCGCAGGTTAATGTGTTGCCACATTCGACGGTCGCACATCACTCATCTGGGTCTGGTGCCATGGCAAAAGTGCTTTGCCATGTTGTGCCACCGGACCAGTGGCCGAAAGGGACTCGCCCTCCCCCTTTATGATAGCCACCAAGCATTTTGCGATGCGCGATGATGGCCAAAATGAAATATTCGAATGCGATCGTAAATTGAGATGAGGGAAAGTTGCTCTACAGCAGTGGCGAGAGCTGCGCCACCATTTAGACAAGGTTGGCGGCGGTACCCAGTATCCGGCACTACTTCTGCTTCTGTCTGGTGAGACCGCCTGATGATGATCCATCCGTGAGGTACCTCACCGGTGTAAAGCTACGGCTACGATGGACCGCGCAGCTGGTCTCGCAAGTGCTCGCACTTTCGCGCGCTCCGGATGGAAATTTGCATTTTCTCGTCAGCCACCAAGGTCCTTACCTGCAAGAGAGGACAGAAAAAAAGAAGAAGAAAAAAAAACCATCAGATCCGTGCGGGCGATGAGAGTACCTTCGGCCATTAGCGGTAAACCGTTCGCGTGGCGGTGCTGCTTTCGCAGTTAGTAAAATACAATTTGGGGAGAATAAATCGTGAGCCAACGTCACTGAAGTGGCCGGATTCGCTAGAGTGTGATGAGAGCGAGAGTAGTAATGCGTTTAGTTGTTACATAAAAACGAAAACGACAATCGCGAACCATCACGGTACGACGTGGATAACATGCAGACTTTTTGCAGGTACGGTGCAGGTGTGCTCAAGGTGTGATGAACAAAATGTAGTTTAGGACACGTGTCGTGTGAGTGGCGTAAATCAACGGAACGATGTGAAGCGTGATGCTTGGGAGTAGTAAAAACTAGACACTGGTGCTTGCCGCACATGGAACTCATCATAAAATTTAACGAACAAGCTCGTATGACAACATGAAATAACGAGCGAGCAAACTTCTTGAGAAGAACAGAGTGCAGTACGTGCAGTGAAGTGAATAGCGGAATTATTGAAATGCATTCTCTTCGATCATAAATTCGACCATTATTATCAGCATCGAGCATCGGACAAAGAGACTGAAATACCAAACTATAGAACCAGGAACATGAAGCGGATGAGTTATTTTCGGTCTTCACAAACACATAAACAAATCAATAAACATCGAACACAAGTAAAACCAAAGAATGGGATGATGCCACGTATTTGATGTTCTTCAAATAAAACCCCCACGCCCGCAGCTCAAAACAAGGTAAAGGCGCGTGCATAAAACCAGAAACAATTCTTCAAAAGCAATGTTCCCCTCCACTGCGCCGACCTTCGTCCTTCGGTTGACACATTTTCCAACACCTACCAATTACGGTGCGGTCGTGGTGGTGGTGGACCGAAGCATGACCGAACAAACCTTCTCTCCCAGAGCCAAACAATGGAACAATTACCGATTGACGCATGGGGCGTGCGGTGCAGCAATGGTATGATTTACGAGCATTATGATCCCCAACCCAGCCGAATCCACCCCAGCATATTATGAAAACTGGCCCCAAAAACTGCCAGCACACCTTAGCGGTCCCCGGTCTACCTTTGTTTCATATTTTAACGATTCTTCGAGCAGTATCTCGGGAAAGCATTAACAACCGAAAGGAAATGAATTCTTCACGACTGTGTGTTTCTTTTTTCATCGCGAGTGGGAGGGAAAGGGCCGCAAACGAAACCGTCGATCGATTGAAGAAAGATCTTGAAGCGAAACGAAAAACGCAAAATGGAGTCCCACTCAGAGAAAGAAAGCCCGACGGACCTCAGCGTGCGCCAAGCGAAGAAGAAGGTGCTAACTTCTTTTGCTACATTTCGTTTGGCATTCCCAGTCTGCCAGGCAAGTCCTCTCTTTATTTATTCAAATTCACTTTCTGGCTTTCGAGCGATGGCGAGCGCCGGCGAGCACCGGCGCGGGCGCGCGCTCACTCACGATCCATTCCGGCGACACTTCGGCTTCATCAAACCGACACCGACGATAGGACCGTGGGAGGGATTCACTTGCCCTGGTCACACCAGAGACTCCCCGTTCGCTGTTCGCTCTTCGCGCAGATGCTCATTACCATAATTATTACGACACGCTTTTAATGCTGATTATGCACTTCATTCGCGGACGGAAAAATCCGAACGTTGGTCCGCTGGTAGCCTTGGACGACCGGTGCCCGGCGCGGCCCCCCGGGAAGTGCCAACCATTTCCACCAGTTTCCGGCGCTCGCTTTTAATGGAACTGACTTTTTGTTTCGTTTTTTTTGTCGCCGTGAATTTTCTTCGCCTCCTGAAGAGAAGTGCTGGCGGTGAGACTAGTTGTCGAAACGTTGTAAGCCCGTCAAATCCCGATCGTACCGCGATCCGCTTATCATTGTTCTCGAAGTCGCACGGAATAGAGAAGAAGAAAATAAAACAATGCGCCATTGCGCTGTGCGACGAAGTAGCGCCAAATGGTGAACGCGAAAGGACGAAGGATTGCAGATTCATTCAGCATCCAGTTGCCCGTCTTGTTTACTCATTGCCTTTTCTATAGAAGTGGTTTGCGATTTTCTTTTCTTTAAAAAAAACTACTTTGCATTCTTTCGTGGATTTTCTCTGGTCGGTCCCACGTGGAATAACAGCTTCCTTCGATCAATAGAAGTGTCAGTTGGGATCAGAACTTTCAGCATTCAGTCATGACATCCTCAGACCAGAAGAAGAAAACTAGTTTTTTGTCGCTACTTATTCAGTTGTCGAATACATTCTTTATGTTTTTAGTGGCCACCGTATCTCCAATATTCTAAGGATTTGTCCTTGAAACGGAGCATTCAAAATCCTCCCAGCACGAGCGTAGGTTGTCCCAGCGCTCCAAAAGCAATCATTTCCGCTACAATATCCTATCTGCTGCCTGGAAGTGTACGTGGAAACATCCCGCGTCCGTAGCACAAGGTGCGTTACGGAGCTAATGAACTCTGTCACTCACCTAGACGCACCGCAGTGCCTACGAGCTGAGTGAAACTTCCAGCAACAAGGCAATTCGCTGTCACTTCCGCCGGACGCCACTATACGCTCGTACACAAAAAGATAATTGGAATGACTACCACTCACACTTACTTGCCACCTCGTACACCGGGGGTCCATCGAAGATGAGCCTTTTAGCACGGGTCACTAGAAACTAATTTACGACACCACCGGGAGTGGGGTGGGCCACATCAACCCGGTAATGTGGGTAATGACGCAGGACACCACGCCCCAGAAAAGGTAAATAAAGAGTAGCCCCTGGCCTGGGTGCTGGGCAAATTATTTTGAATAAATTTAGCCCTTCTCCCCCGTTCAGCTACCGTGTTGGTGCTGAAGAGCACTTCAACTAATCCTCGAAACCGACACGGGGGTGTTGGGGGAACGATTGGTTGTGAAAGGGCAGCAACAGCAAACTGCAAAAACTATTCACTCGGCCTCGGCTATTAACATGCCGGACAAACCGGCGGCTGCTCTCTCTCACTCTCCTGGGTTATGTTGGTCAACTTTAACCCAGGATCCCGGAGAAGTAATTTTTGTAAACACCCAACACAACTCAACAGAACCCGAACCGGACGCACTCCGCACACCCGGAACACACCACGGTGGACCATTTTTCGGACCACACAGCACCGCCAGGGTGTTCCGCCTCTCGAATTAGGTTCGAAAGTTTACGCAAAACCCCGCTATGAACTGTGAAATTAACAACCGGACTCCACCGGGTGGCCACACGGCGCGGTGGACAGCCCAGGCCAGGCCTGGACAGAATGCCTGCAAGGATTAGTTGCGAGGGAAAGCGCCGGGCCGGAATGTGTGTGGATGGACCACAAGAGTAAAGTTTTCGCACGAGGTACCGGGTGGTGGTGGAAAACTCGGAGTTCTCCGCCACGCTGCACCTTTGTGTTTGTGTTCCGGATTGGCTCTAATGTTTGTAAATGTGATAGTAATCTCACCGCCCGCCTACGGGAGGCGAGCGATTGTGTGCGAGGTGAGAAAAACCAACCCGGCCGTCCGGCCTAAAATCGATTTTTCCAACCCACTGACTCGGGCCACACCACGCCACGTTACGTGAGTGTGGAGGTTTTCTCGTTCTGGCCGGAAGCAAATTCATTTCGGAATTTCTATCCACCAGCACCAGCGCGGTGGTGGTCGTCGGTGTGTGTCCCGATGAAAGGGTTCTCCGGGATGCTGTGGGAGCGTTGGTTTCTGGGATGTTTGGTTGCTCGCATCGAACCGGAAACCCGGCGCAAACAATGTACGTGTGGGTGTGTGCGTGAAAGTGGCCAAATTCGGGATGATTCATCGTTGAAGGTGGAGAAGCGCACACGGGCCAGGGCTTTTCGATGGCGCGGATATCTAGGCGAAACGGTTCGGCGAGTTCTAGGCATCGGCGTGACATTAGGAATTTATGGAGGTGGTTCCACCAGTTTAATCCCTGATGTTGCAGAAGCGCCTTCCATTCTGCTAGGATTCTATCCACAGGGAGTATTGAAGGTCGGAGAGAATTAATTGAATATTCTCAAATCATGTTACTTAATTGTCGGATAAATCGCTTATTGTATTGGGGAGCTTTCACGGGCGTTGGTTCAGCTAACCACAGGCGCAAGTTGGTCGCTATCAGTGGTGGTTTCAACACTTAAACAAAACTCATGCGGCATCGGTTCTTCTCCTGTGGTTTCTCCTGTGGAGAGTAGGGTGATATGCAAGATGTAGTCAAGGATGTTCGCGACAAGTTCAAAGCACGGCCACTGTAACACCGGTGCCTTCCTTTCCGAAGTTCCGAAGCGCCTAAAACCGCTCACACAAAGAAACCCTAAATGGGATGTTTGCAGACATCCGTTTCGGAAACATTGCTTGTGCTGCTGCTGATGCTGCTGCTTCTTTGCCCAAATACCCACCGGCCAAACGCCTTAACTTTTGCTATCTGTTTCTGACCCCAAAACCCCCCAAAAACCGGAGCGTGGAGCAAGAGATGAGAAGTAAAAAAAAAAGACCACATCAAACGCGAGATGGGCGAAGAGATTCGAGAGAGTGGATTTGTTGGAACCACCGACCGACCGACCGACCGACGAATGGGAGTGGATGAATCAATCCGCCCCTTCGATGAGTTGCGTTTTCCCACGATCCATGTTTACCAGTGGAGCAGGAGGAGGCCATGAATTTGTGCGAACAGCATTTCGCCATCCTGACGTTTCTTCAGTTAATAAACTTGACGACGACGACGAAGGCGGCGATGAACAACAACAACTACATCGACGACGACGAATGTTCTGTTTGCTAGGGCGCTGAACAATGACAATACCGGCCAGGGGAGGGAAGAGCATAGTTCATTGTGCAAAATGTCAATAGGTTCGCGAATCCGGATCCTCGCCGGATGTTCTCGTTGATCGTTAAACGGATTCCTATAAACTTTCATCACCAGGCCTGGCTTCAATCAGCGAAATTGAAAGGCGGCCGATTTCGGGGTGACGCCCTGCTCGCCCAAGATTTCTGCTCACACCCAAGAGAAGACCTTCGGTGACAACAACTGCCGTCAACATATTTTTGCGCCGTCAGAAAATCGCGGAACGGATTCGCGGAACACAAAACGCACGGTTTAAATGGAGGGAAGCGGCGCGAGGTTGCAGTCGAGACGAGACGAAGATATTATCGGTGCCCGGTTCAAATTGGCGCGCCAGCAAAGTGCGACAAAAGTGGGGGGAAAAGGGATCCCCGTAGGCCTCCTGTCGTGCCCGGTAGGCCCTCATCATGATGAGAGGTTTCATTACGGTAAAAGCCACCCGGCCAGCCAGCGGTAGGGGGGACTTTGGCAACTTCTTGCGATGGAAAAGTGGCGACAGATAACGGCAGGCCGGGATCACGTTATCATGCGCACCAAAAACCTACGCGCGACGACCCCGCGGCACATGGATTAGTGTTCTGTTTGACAATCGGTTATTACCGGTTCGAGACAATAGCGAGAGCTAAGACGGGAGAGGTTGTAGGATTATAATTTTAAAGGAAGCCAAGACGACGCTTTGGACGCGATGGAGATAAGTTTGCAGACATCCTTTTTGGTGACATAAAACGGTGGCGCAGAGTGGAATTCTTTTGGGAGATAAACCTTGAGACATGCATGTTAGGGATTTGGAATTCCATCTTGTGTATCCAGTTGTTGATACTTTGATAAAAGTTTTACACAAAACACCGCCTCCCAGGCGCGATAAAGACAGTGGACCCCGTTGAAAAGGACGAAAAGTCACCTAACAGCTGCGTTGTTATTTGTAAAATGAAAGTTAGTTGAGTCATTTTGATGGATACTATCTCTTGAATAATAATGACACCTCAGAAGCCCTCATTAACGCATGATCATAAAGCATCCTGTCCAACCGAGGATTAAGCAAAGCAAGAGCCCACAGTTACATTGCCCTTTTATCTGCAGTCCAACATTTGCGTTATCCCCACCCAACATCTAATGTGAATTCACGCAATCTTCCCCCTCATTTGGAGTCAAATTGGCACCACCAATCGTAATGTGTCTCACGACCGCATCAAATCGAAATGATCACCATCATCAACCAGGGACACACCTTTCGGCGCCACGGTTCCAACTTGGACGTTCTCTCTCTCTTTTTTGGGGAGGATTCGCCTTTTTTATGAACCGTTTACTGTACCGCATCGCACCTTCGTTCGCTGTCCCGCCCCACCGTCGAAAAAAAGGCTTCGAGGCGGGCATTTTCATTAGAACTCTTCGTGTTCTCGGACTACGCAGAGCGACATGACAGGGAACATCCTTTTCCCGGTGTTTGCGCGCACGCTCCAGTACAATAATCTCGTTTTAATGTGGGTGGTCGGTCGTGGCAGGTAGTTAGGGAGAGGGCTCATGGCCGCTCGCGTCATCATCCCGGCCGTAATGGCTGCTCATTCTCTGTCCTCTGCCTTGCATCCACAGTATTCCTCCATTCTTGAAGAAGATTGGCTCCATACCATTCCTTGGCTTGGCTTCTTCGCTCCGTTCTGTCCAGTTTTCGGTGGATCAAATTCACCCAATATTCCTTTGGCCATCTTTCCTCCCTTTCGGTCAAGTCCGGCTGTAACTTGGCGCAGCGGTTTTGGCCGCCGTGAACCAACCGCATACCGCCTCCCGATGGACACGGACACCCAGGCATTAAACCGGTAAATAAACGACCGGTTCATGGTTATTAACGTCATTATTACATATTTTGTTGGTTTTCGTCGACCGCCGGTCGGTCTCCCTCAAGGGGGGATCCATGGGGATCTCCCGAGATGCCGTGTTGGTGGTGGCCCACAGGAGAGGCCGGCCGGACGGGGAGGTTTAATTTATTTTTACCACAGCTTTGCCACCCAGCGCGCACAGACCGAACGTTCTCCGGTGCACGCATGCTGCACGTGCAGCCACCGTACGTGAGGATGTGGATTCTCACTGGGTGCAATGGCGCACTGGCTGCGGTTAATGGGGTTGGCCGCCTGTACCATTCCTTAATCGTCATTATTATGTGCACCCCCCTCCCTCCCTTTTTATGGACTCCCGTTGCTGGTGCGAGTGAGCTGGTAGATTGATTTTTTATCTCTGATTATTTCTCGTTTGAGGATCAAGATGACGATGTGGCTCCACCGTATGTGTGCTTTCTTCTGCAATGCAATGGCATTTGTGCGGCGCTGTGTTTGTGTGCACGCAATGGCCTTCTGTATTTTGCAAAGTACCAAGGATCGCCAAGATTAACCAGAGACGAACCGTAGCGAAACGAAGAGAGAAGATAATGCAGCTTTAATACGGGTCATTGAGTTGTGTGTCATTTACCGGGCCCTCGGTTCCTCTGTTTATGTCTTCGTTGCACTCCTTTCATGCGGTGGCAAGCACTGGACCGTAATTGCATCATATTTGGATGAAAAATTCATATTATTTTGGGTCCCCAACTGTTAGCGTGACGTGAGCTTAGCGTGAAGTTGTTGACAACTGAAGTTGAGCAACCGATTGAGGAGGGAAAGGGATCTGTGGTCATCTACCTTGCAACACCTTTCGTGCCCAGGAACTCAAAGTCAATTCAAGTGCGAATAGCACAAATCAATCACCATGTTCTCGAGTAAATTTACCATTCTGTCTGTGCTCAACTCACCGTTATGGATGCAGTGACAAAATGTGTATCATACGCTGGCCTGTGGTCATCCTTCTCTCCCTCTGAAAAACACTCGAATGAAAGGATGGTCCGACACTCCACGGCCAAAGTGTCCGGAAACAAACCGTTTGACAACCATACCACCGCCATGTAACTGGACTGCATGCATCAGCCGGACCAAGAACCCGGAGGCCCGCAGTAACGCTCCATATGTTTACCCTATACCCGATGGACCGTGTGCTCTGTGCTGTGGGGACTAGCCTTTGCCTTTGTTGACTTTTCATTTGTATCACCGAGAGGTATCTCTTACTCTGGACGGTATTCCTTGGATTCGGCCAACCAAGTCTCTTCAGGTGTGCTCCAGCTCTTACTGGACAGGACAGAATGCCACCGAGCATTATCCCTTGGTATGACGAACTTTGCTCCCAATTCACAGTAGCAGTGGATTCTCCTTCCTGCTCTCCTTCCCAACTTCCCGACTGACCGTCAGCACAAATTCATGAAGCATCATTGCCAGTCCCGGGCACCATTGAGGATGCGAGACAAAATATCATACAAAAAATATGGAGCCAAGGTGTTTGCCTCGGACGACGACGACGACGACGGAACTGAAGCACCTTGGTGGTGGTGGTGCGCTCTCTTTCTCTCCTCCACCCGCTCATGCATTATTCACAAACGGTTCTTGAGGTCCACGAGCATCGTCCTCGTGCTGTAGGCGATCGTCTCGCTTGGTGATAGTTGCGCTTCTGCCTTTTCTCCGTGGAGCACTCCGCTTCTGCTGCAGCAAACATTCTTCAAATAACTCCACGCTAAGCTTTTCGGGGGAGGTTGGGTAGGAGATTGTTTTTCTTGAATCCTTACGGTTCAGTTCACCGAACGTCACGGAACTAACCGGCAACCGACAACCGGTCGTAACCGGTGCGCCACGCGTCTGCTCTGCGAGCAAAGGGTCGACTCGGTGGACCTGGCCGTACCCGTTTCATTATTCATTCAACTCTATTAAAACATCGATCGATGATTTTGCCGGCAATATCAAATCACTTCGGGCGGCCTGAAAAATGGCCTCTCGCTCGACGAGTGGGTCGATTTTTCACCCAATTGCTGGCTCGCACTAGATACCGTGCGAGGGACTCTTCTTCGCACTTCCGGTAGCGTAAGATAATCAGAAAATTCCATTAATCAAAACAGCACAGAACAGCGCAAGGCGTGTCCGGGCGTTGACTGTGTCCAACGTGTTTTTATCCTGCCGACCTCCCGTTCCATTAAAAAAGAAAACGATTAACAGACAGAAGGGACACGCTTGGTGCACTGCTACTTTAGACTTCAGGACGACCCTTTTTCAGGGACGTTTGGGGGTGTGGAGGAGTTAAAAAAACGGAACGAGGATTTTGCAACGTTGCTTAAAACAACTTTAATTTGTTTACTTTTTATCCGCCTTCTTCTAGCAGCTGCCGGCTCGCTCGATCGTCCGCTGAGAGTTCCGGAGTTTCAAAGTAGTACTTGGAGCAGGTCATCGGCATGACTTGTGCCTTGAGTTTCCTTTCCTGCCAAACAGCAAGAGCAGCAACGAGTAACGAGCATCATCATTTGGTTCCATTTTTTCTCCCGAACCATAGTTTGTCTTCATTGAAGTGGAGCATGAATTCGCATGACAAACATCGTTCAATCATCGGTACGGATCTTCTGGAGTAGAACTTTACTAGATAACGACGAAGGCGTGCATGTAACAGGAATGCATGTAACAAGAATCACTGTAAATGATTGTATTTATAATTCAGCGACCAAAAAAGGAATTTCTCCCAAGACGACGAGTCCTGCCTCCTGTTGCAAAACCCGGGAAACCAGGTGGTAGCCGTAGGTGTAGTGCCAGATCTCACTCGACCCCTAAAGGATGGACAAAAAAGCATCTCCATCACCAGCGTGTCCCTAGGATGTGTCTCTGCAATCCCTGGCGCCCACAAACTCTGCGTCCAGCACCACAGCCAGAATCCCACGAAAGAAAGAAAAAGAAAAAATGGCGCCACAAGATAAGAAGTGGCGCCCAGCAGAAGAGGGAAATGAATAAATAAATAGAGAGATTTTTCATCTGGCCCCGAAAAACGATGATGCTTACAAGCGATAAAGCGACCGGTGTGGGAGGGGGGCCGGGAGTATAAGAAGCGCTCCAGAGAGCTCGGAACGGAACGGAAACGATCACGATGTTGGGGCCAAAGGGGGGGGAGGCCAAAACAAAAGGGAAAACTCCCGGTGCCGGTGCCGGTGCTGGTTGATAATGTAGAAGGTGAACGACGGTGTGACTCGTATCCATGTGTCCCCGCCCCATTCCCGTCTCCACCGAACAGCGATGACGAGTTGAAAAGTATCTTGAGCAGCATGCCAGCAGCATGAGGCAGCAGCATTTACCGGGACCATTCGTTTCGGGGGGTGGGAAAGTGAACTGGAAGCAAATGCCACTGCGGTGTCCGGAAAGAAGGAATGGAGTGGAAGGTAGGGACAGTAACAGGAGCAGAACAAACAGTACTGGCAGGCGCCCTGGCAGAGGAGAGCGCAAAAGACGTAAGTTGGGAAAATGAAATGTAAATTTGGTCTTGACTCTCTTGGTTGGTTATGAAATATGCATTTCGAAGACGCGACCGACCATTGGAACAACCCGGGAACAAACGGCACTACTTTGACTGGCTCCTCCACGATCATCATGACGATGCTGGCCTGGTTCTCCTCTCCATCTCCCCTGTATTCGACCAAGTGACAACGGCGCAACGAGCAGCGATTGAATGTCAATCAATCAGCAAACCAACGAGCGATAGGCGATAGGAGCCGGTGGTCCTTCGCGAGTTGTCTGCTCTTTTCACCGGGGACAGGGACAATTATGTGCTTCGTCTTCCACTGCTGCTGCTGATTGCAGCCAGCCAACCAGCCAGCCATCCTGCCAGCTGCGCAGCTCAATTACAAACAATTCATTTTCCACAAATTATGGAACATCAACTGCGAGCGGGCGTTGCACTAACGATCGCAATCGTTATTCAATTGCTGCATCTTATACGCTTGTTAGAGACACACACCGGGGGCTACCAGGGAATCCTGGCCGCGTTTCGATTCATTATAGAGCACTTCCAATTAAAAGGCCACCTGGGTTGGGGCTGCAAAATGCAAAAATCGATCCGTGCTCGAGAGGAATGCTTTTCTTGAGAACCGGGCACTGTTGGCGAAAGGAATCGAATGGAAAATAATGATTTCCAGCTCGAGCACCTTGGTACTGGGCTCTTATCTCTTCGTAAAACCCCTTGAAATGCGCGCGCGCGCGCACGGGCGTATGCGTGGGCACTCCCTTATGAACCAAGGGAGGGAGTTGAGGCTGGATATAGCGTTTCCCATTATTACTCGTCTCGCTCGCCGACGCACCGGAAACAGGATATAATTGTAATGGAAACTCGTGCGTACGTACGTGCGTCCTCCATTCCACCCTGGGTCTCTCTCTCTCGCTTTCCTCAACAAACGTGCCGCATCGCGTACCGTGGTGGTTCTTCATTATCGTGCCAAGTGCGAAACGGAACGCATCTTATCATTGCCGAGAACCGAAACCGAGCACCGTCTGCGTCGTCGTCGTCGAGTCCTTCATCATGGTGCCGGCGAAAGGTGTGTTCTCATAAATTTAATGCTCGCTCGCTTCCTTTGCGCCCCTTTTAGCTGGCTGCCGGAACCAGCATATAAACCCGAGATGCCCGCTGTGTGCGTTCACTTCACGCGGAGACAAATGCCGTTGGAGGAAGGCCAAGGAACACTGACAAGCAGCAAGCACTCCCCTCTCTCCCTTTCGAAGCAGATAAGGCGACCTGTCTGCCTTTTACCCGCGCGGCTCTTGTGTGTCTTTCGTTTCGTTTCGTTTCTGGTTCAGCTTTCTTAGCACGCCGAGGTAATGCCTGCGTCCCGCGGGATTAGTGAAAGTATTCCGAAACCCTTTTTCTCACGATTTGGTTCGAGCAACACCAAACCAGACGAAGAGGCACGTCGTGAGTACGGGGAGCGGGAACGGAACGTAAAGGCAAAAGAAATCTCCCCCCTCGAGCCAACCTGGGCGCCTTGAGGGGAAGGATTACTTTTTTTTATAATTTAAATTGTAATTAATAAAATTAATGAGCCCGCCCGCAACCACGGAGGGAGGGAATGGGTTGCAAGATGAAGAACGCGGATGGTTTGCATTACTGAGCGGCGGACTAAGAGTTATTACCGCATCAGCTTCAAGGAGGAGCAAGGAGATCGGAAAGCAGCAAGCAGCCAGTCTCAACTCGAGAAGGCGACTCTACGAGCGATATCAACCGAGCGACCGGAAGATCGATGATGGTGGTCCGCAGAGTGAGGAAAAGTGCGACTAAAAGGTTAAACAGCCAAGTACACTTTCTTCACTTCACACTTCCTCAAACACGGCACCACGGACCGTGCCGAGGAATGGGAAAGATTTGTTCAAACACCATTCGAAGCAATTAACCTGGCCGATCAATTCCCATCAAACGGGCCCGCCCGGACTGTGCTCTACGTTGCTCGGCATTTCCGGATATTCAGGAGCTACTTCATTTACTGCTTTTAATTGGCCAAGAATGCTGGCAGCTCTAGCTTCAGAAGCTGGCCAGAAGGATCCTTGTTTGCGCTGAATGAATTATGGGCAAGCGAGGATCTAGCGAGATTAAACTATAGCCCGGAGCATCTCATCTAATTAGATTGATCGATTTGGGTATTAAAACACCATCGAACGACCCGTGGCTGCCCTGGTGGCCAGGAGGTTGGCAATCCCTTTTGTTGGATTCTCACCCCGCTCTGATCGGTTAATGAAATGATTGGAAACTCGGGTTTTGCGGAATCGAGAAAGGATTCTCATGAATTCTGGATTTCCAATTACTAGCTCTATCGAAGAATTCTATCTATCACATTGACAAATAGGCGATGTAGAAGGAGTTCGAGTAGCTGCTAGAAACGATATAAAATACGTAAATCAAGATGATTTGAGGTTGATCTATCGATGCGTTTCAAGATTGATAACGGTTTTTGATATTTACGGATCTACTGGATCGATTGATTTGAACTTTTTGAAGACGTAATCTTTACACTATTCGCTTGATAACCTCATTGTGTTTATTGAAATTGATTATATTTTTTTTTTACAATTATGTAGCACTTCAATTTTTGGGCTAAATCGAAAAAAGCATCACTTTTCCAACTTCAAAAATCTGCCAAAAATCTAAAAATGGAAATTCTACAAAAACTCGACGTTGCTACCAGGATAAACTTATAATCTATCAAATGAATATTGATTTGCATATTTCAGACGACCCATCAAGCAGCTACGATGAGCAGCGTTTTTGGTCCGACTCAAAAGACTTGCCCGTTTAAGCGACGAACCCGGTTTGATCAGTGATCAAGCAGCATCAATCAAACATGAAGCCATGGATGAAATTTTTAACAAATCTTCCTCAAAATACTACCAAATATTCTTGTAATGTTGTATTTTAACATAACATTTAGATAAATATAATAAGTCGAATGGTTTCTTCACAAAAAATCTTCAAAAAGGCGCATATTTTTGACCCGCATTAACCTTAGTATACCTTGGTAAGCTCCGTAGACCTCATGTCTGCTAGCACCACCGGCACTCGGTACCCCCAGTACCAACAGTCTAATACCGTAGTGCAGATCTTTCCAATAAATCAATCGCTTGATTGGCGCAAATTTAAACAACCGATTGGTCTGGTGCAGCTGCTACCGCTACTGCAACGACCATGACGCACGAATACCACACCAGTAAAAGTGCACCTCCTCCTCCGGTTGAGTTCCCACCGTAAAAAGGGCCAACCAAAGGGTTGTAAGACGTACACAGCGGCCATATTTGCAATGCTGCTCTAACCCATGGCTCCCCAGCAGCGGCAATGTGAACGCTGGCACTAAACATTAATGTTAGAGTTCGAGTTAGCTCTATCCGCCAGTTTGGTGGCCATCTTTCCGAACAACGCCAATACATTCCGTTTAAAGATTAATCCACCTAAAACCTCCCCCCAGCCCGCAAGGCAACACGAGCATTAGGCATGAAAAACGGAAAATAATTTATGTGACGCGCGCGCGCTCGCTCGGTAACAATCGCTCCATTCGCCAAACGGCGCGAGAGGGAATGCATGCTGAGTGTTTCAATTTTGCTACGCTACCTGGGCAGACCAGTACCCCCTCTTACCCCCCCCCCCCCCCTTCGAACATGTTGTGGCAATCATTTGAACAACTCCGGCATGTTCCTTTCCAAATAGAACATCGAACGTTGTTTAGGATTCGCTTCTTTCTATGCGCGAACGCGCGAGCTCCATTCACTTGCACCACAGAGCAACAGCAGCAGCAGCAGCAGCAGCAAGCAAGCAAGAGACAATCGCACCAGGAGATGCCCTTTTTGCAATCGAAAGCAACGCCACCAACACAGAGAGACAGCGATCGTGACACGGT
Source organism: Anopheles aquasalis (assembly GCF_943734665.1). Classification (NCBI taxonomy): domain Eukaryota; kingdom Metazoa; phylum Arthropoda; class Insecta; order Diptera; family Culicidae; genus Anopheles; species Anopheles aquasalis. Next base: position 17,462,860 of record NC_064877.1, read on the forward strand.
GTGCAGTGCAGCGATGCATTTATGGGATTGGTTTCGCTGCAACAGCGACACAACGGTAACGGTGGCAACCGAGCCATGTAAATCGCGTCGTCCAATCCGGATCAGTGACTCGCAATTCGATGCACGAGCAGCAAAGCAGCGAGCGAAACCGGAGACACTGGGGACCATTGGGAGCTTCACGACGGTAATATGGCGGCGAATGTCCGCACAGAAGATGGCCGTTGAGCCGTGAGAAATGGTCGCGCGGGCTTTGACGCGGGTTTAATTCGCGCCGCTTCAAATTTATTGCTAATTACAGCGCAGCGCTGAACCGTGCAGCAGCAATTGTGAGGAATTTCTCCTCTTGCCTGCTATAAAAGCTGCGGTGCAATTAGAGTGATCGAATCGGGGCTGGGAAGAAGCGGCGAAGAAACCGATGGCTACGTGCGAGCATCTCCAGAAGCCGCAGCGCCATTCTAGCGGCAAACATCTCGCTCGCGATACAAGTCTTCAGCGTGACGGTGACGCCATGATGAGGAAGCCGAACCCAGAACTCGCCCGATGCGGCAGCAGTTGCTGTTGTTGTTGTTTTGGTGGAAAATCAATCGATCTGTTCCGATGGACCACACCTTCCCTGCCACTGGAACCGAATCGTCCATTCTCTGCTCCTTCTCATTCCCGTTCTGCGTCATCAGCAAGCATCAGCAAGCTTCAAGCGTCTTCCCTTCATACCAAAAGACGCAATAACGCCCGTCCAGGGGGGGGGGCAGAAGTTCTTGGCCTGGCCTCGCCTCGCCAGCGAATGGCTTATTTAAAGTTGGGCTGGCTGTAATTTACGGAATCGATTCCGGAGGAGCGGTTCAATTACGATATTAAATTGATTATTCGAATCGAACGGAAGGACCCATCACTTCCTCCCCCACCCCCTCCCCTAAACGAGAGGTGGTGTGGGGCCCTCTGGCGACGGATGAATGGATTCGATGGAATGGACGGAACTGGGAAAAACAGGTTCCTGAGGGTTGGTGGACCGAGGAGCAGTGAGACCACCGGGGGCGTACTCGCTTTGCGCTGGTCCAAGGTGTTGGATTAGAGAAGCGCGATGGCGAAGCAGATCGAAGAAGTATCGACAGGAGAGAAGAAAAAAAACCGAAGACCCCTCTCGGAACAACTTCATTAAAAGGCGAATCGCTGGCGTTTGCTGGGGCCTGCGGGTCTAGGTACAGAGCGCGGAACACCAGCGGCCTCGCGCGCCTCGCCCTTGCGATGGATGAAGAGGTTAAAGTATTAAATTGAATAAAAAAGCGAACGACTCATTCCGCCGCAAGGGAGGTCGCGTGAGGACGGCTGGAAACCGTGGCGGAATAGAAGGTTAAGGAAGGGCACAGCAGAGAGTCAACGAACTGGGGCGGCTTAGTGAGTGGCCAGATCGAAGAAGTATCGATTCTCTACGTCAGTTACAACCCGCTCTTTAATCGCCCTTGGAAAGGGGTGAAAGGGGGGTGATTGTGAGGGGTAGCAGATGGCCTCTATCTCTCTTGGGCATGTGTGAGCAACACATCATTGTTAATTACAATTGACCACTGCGAGCGTACAAAAAACGGAGCGAGAGAGAGAGAGAAAGATCAACATTAGTCGGATAGCAACCGCGTAAGGCTACTCTACGATTAATGAGCCTTTCCCCGGGCCCAGATAGATAAGTGCTGATGCAGCGTTATCGCTTCACCACTAACCGGGAGTAGTCCTCTTCATCATCCGCCGGGCCACACAAAACAATTCAGGACAAGGACCAGGCACTTCCAGGGGACTGAAAAATGAATATCTGTCCGCATTATCATTGGCCTCATAAATATGCGCCACCGTAGAAAGTGATTATGTTCCGGCATCCCTGTATCGTATCCCCAATACCCGTTGGAAGCTTCCATTTGTTAGGTTCCCCGCCTCACCACTCCACCCGCCACGGGGGCTCCAAAATACCGTAATACATCGTCGTGCATCATCATCAACTTCATGCCCAAGTGTGGTGCTACTGATTTGGCATTCTTTTCCACCATTTCAATTCTTTTTTTTGGGGGGGGGGGGGGGGGGAAAGGTGAAGGACACCGAAAAGGTAATGGTGATCCCACCTCCCGGTAACCGGCGACCGGGGCGAGCAGCTTTTTCCCGATCCAAAATCCCTGATCCAGGGAATCGAAATCGATCGAGAGCGCAAATGCCGTGTAACCCAGTACTCGCCCCAAAAGGGTGGTGGTAACGATCAGGGGGATGAAGGGGAGGAGTGCAAAAAAAAGGTAACATTCTAACAAGTTCATTTTTTTTACATCCCTCACATCGCTGCGTGTGGATTTCCCGGCGGGTTGGCTCGGTCGGCGTGTGCAGACTCCCCCTCCCCCCCTTCCCCATTCTGTCCGCCCACCGGTTGCGATTCGATTTTTGGGGATTCTCCCATGGTGCACGGTGTGGTGCGACGCGAATGTTTTATATTCTGCACGCAACTTTTCAATTCCTGTCCCGTTTTGCCATTCATCTGAATAAATGGTTTTCCATTTTCCGATGATCCGCACACCCGCACGCCTACTGCTGCCGGCGGCGGCCTCCTTTGATGGCATGTCGGAATGCTGCTCGTGGTGCTGCTGGTGGCGAGCGGATTACGCGGCTGCCGGTGGGAGTACGAGTGACTTATTGATCGATTCGCACCCAAGGTGCAGAGGGTTTGTCGGGGGGTGCTGAGGGTTCTCCTCAATTTAAAATATCTCTGCACCGATACATCATACGGCGGACCACACAGCACATACACGTTTAAGGAGCAACAAAAGGAACCGGCAACACGGAAGGGAACGAAGGAACCAGTTGTTGCTGCTGCTCCTGTTCCGCGTTTCCATTTCGATTCCAAATGATGGATGAAAGCCTATTTTTCGCACCCACCCCTCACACCACACCAGCGGTATGCCAAATCCATATTTAACTAAGCCGCTCATGGCCACCACCATCATCTCCTTCGGGAACGCGCATCTCTATCATCATCATCATCATCATGGTGGTCTGGTCTGCCACCGAAGCGCGCCCTGTTTCGGTTGACGTTAAGCTCGTTATAAATGGGTAACGTGTGCGGGAGAGGGTGGAAGGGAATTGCACCCCTCACCCACACCGTCGAGCGATAAGCACCCAACACGAATTGGCTATTTATGTTCATCACATACACAAACACACTAGAAGCGCTAGGCCGTGCGCGCTAAGCGCCTCAGTGAAGTAAGTCCAAGTCACCCAAAAGCAACCCCCTGAAGGTCCTGGAACGCCGCAAGATGGGGTTCATAATATTCCTCCGTGTTCCGCGAATGCCGGCGAAGTATGTCTATAAGTTCATAAATCCAACCGTCTGTGCTGCTCGCGAGCTTACCTGTAAAGAAGAGAAGAAAAAGAAGAAAAGAAGAAGGTTAACACCGGGGAGTGACGGCGACAGTTACGCTTGGTGGTAGAGCGTGCCCTTCGCGACAAAATGGAGGAATCGTTTCGCTGCATATTCGGTGAAGCGAAAGCGTGTATTTGCGCTGCAATTATTCAAATGTTTCTTCCCTTCGAGCGCCTGCTGCTCCTTGCTGTGTGTGTGGACGCGGAAAACGTGGAAATTTATTCATAATTCCACCACATACATCGCGTGGTCCCCGTTTGGTGTGCTCCGTTGGTGCGTCGTCGCTGCGAGAGACTTACAATTTCGGGCTGCGGAGTGGAAACTGCCTACACGAGTGTAAACAAGCAGCTGAACTGTCAAACTTCGACAAGACATTCCTCCCTTCCCCGGCTTGCTACGATGATGACGATGAAACTCGCGAAACATGCGCCCGGCGGTACAAGGTGGGAAAGTAGGAAGACAAATTCCCTTCTCGAGGGTTACATGGAGTGCCAAACGGGGAAGGTGGTTGAGTGGCTCATTACCATAGAAAACTAATAATTCCACCCCAGCGATGCCTGGCACTGGGACGGAAGCTCAATAACAGTCAAATGCGTTATTAGATAAACGTCTTCCACGCATTCCGATGCCGAGGTCACGACCACTGGTCCAGTCAGCCAGCAGCCAGCCAGCCAGTCAGTTAGTGATGCGGTGCGAACAGGTGCGAACTGCATCCCGCTTTCCTATTGTGGCCCCCCCTATTCACCCTGTGGCCGTCTATAAAAGTAAAGACTTAAGCTGCTGCTGCTTCTAGTGCTGCTGTTAGCCACCTTCAACTCCCCGGATGGTACCAGAAGGGAGTAATTCAGCAAGAGGCACGACAACACAACACCGGGCGCAGAGCGGCAATTCATAAATATTTATAAATATTATTGACTCGAGAGTGACAAGTGCCCGGGGAACAGCCCCTGATGGGCTGAGCGCGTGGCAGGAAAGGCACTCCCCCTCCCCCCCACCACCCCTTCTGCATATTAGCACCCTCCTTTCACTCGAAGGCCTTCAGTTCGGTTTCGGAATGTGAAGTAATTTTCACTTTCTGCTCGCGTTCCATCGCCCCTTACCGGTGGACCTGGCGTGACGACTTCCGTCCGCCCTCCGTGGACCACCAACCAACCAGGCTCACTCACGTGATTGACAGGATCATTCTCGCGCGGCCGCGTGCGCGTGGCACAGGGCACACATAACTGGAAGGGAAGGTGGAGGGAATTGTGGCCGTGGATGTGACATGATTTTTAAAGAAGGGATTTCACGATTCCCCCCCGGAACCACGCAAACCATGTACCGAAAAGCATGATGACGACTCAGTGAGGGTGAGAGAGAGAGAGAGCGCGCGAGAGAGAGAGAGAGAGAGATAGATGAGAGAGGGGGATGGTTTAATGGTTTTTCCCGCACCAAAAGCGACGCCTACTTCTCTTTACTGTTCACGGTGTGTTGCGCTTGATGAAAACCTTTACCAACACGAGGATTGTGATTTGCTTGCATTTAGCAAATAGAAAAAAACTCCGTGGGTTAAAAGGACGAAGGAAGGTGAACCGAGCGGGGGGGTTGGTGTGTTGAAAATTTGTCGTTCCGAAAGGAAGAAACGTCTCCTCCTCGTCTGCTTACACCAAAATGACTGAATTTAATAAGCCTGACGACGATGATGATGATGATGACGATGACGATGACGATGGGAAGGGAGGGCGTCTAAGGACGATGGAAAACGCGTGTAAGGGCGCTCGTGTGTGATTGTTGCTTGACGAAAATCCATTTCCTGCGTGTCAAAGATGAAGGAATTACCGACTGAGCTGCTTACTGTGCGGCTTGCTCTCCAACTCTCTCTCTCTCTCTCCCCTTGTTCCTTGCGGTCCTCGACCCACGATTGTTGCTTGTCTGTACGTGTGCCAAGGAGTGAGCTAATGGAGAAGGTGGCAACAACACATTCACGATTTGCTCTGCTATGTTATTATGTGGCTCGCACTTTCCTCTTTTTCCTTGGCCGGAAAATAGCCATCCATCGTGAGGTGTCGCTGTGCCTAGGCACACCACGCCTTGGCGTAGATTCCGAGGCAACAAACAAGGAACTCCATTCCAGCGCAACTTCCAGCGCGCCTGCCTGCCTCGGCTCGATGGGTTTTAATCAAAGAACAACAAATATTCTTACAAATCCGGTACATATTTATCTAATCATCTCTCCCTCTCGCTCTCTCTCTCTTCTACTCCGTCATAACACAATTACAAGTTGTGTCTCCAGCTATCCAAAAAAAAGGGGGCGCACCCTCACTGTGTGCCCGGAGGAACGCACGAAACGGGGCAGATCTGCGGGAGTTCCCTCGCGTCCAAAAGCCTTCTGCACTGCGTCTTTCTTTAAATACAATCCGGCAATGTCTCGCTCACTCCCTTTCTGTGTGTTCTACAAACCCCCCCCCCCCCCCCCCCCCCTTTTTGCTGTGTTGTTACTGTACCTTCTGCGAGGGCGTAGAATGACGACGACGACAAGGACGACAACTCAAGAAAAGCGAGGGCTCTTCCTTCTCAGGGGTTTCCTTCCGAAAATTTCCCCCGAGGAAAACGAATTCCGCATTCGAGGGTCACCCTCGCTCGCGCACCAGGTGCCTGATTCCGTGCTTCTCCAAGGAGCCGGTACGGGAGTAATGGAAAAGCATTTTCCCCGACAAACCCCGTCGGCAATGGAAAGTGAAACCAAGGCCTTTGTCTAGGCCGATGAAGCCGTTTCGTTCGCCTTCGCTACCGGGCATCTCGTCCCCCACCTTTTATGGAGCAACTTTTCCAAGGGCAAAGCCACCCGGGAGCGGGGTGGTCGTGCTCGCTGGGATTCGAAATGATTTTCATCATTACCGCTGCGCGACCGAAGCCCAGGTGAAACGTCTCACCGGAGAATGGGCTGCTCTTCTTCCGCACCATCAACACCACCACCAGTCATCATCGTCTGTCTTCTCGCAGCATTCTGCTCCGCATTGAGGTTTTTGCAAGATAACTGTTTTCCTTTACAATAATAGAATTGCCGCAGCAATTGCCTTTGCCGTGCCGTGCCGTTTGCGGAGGACACTCGTTGGCGTTTGGGGCGCCTTGGAGAAGGAAGGCCTCTTGAAGGTGCGGCCCTTCGAACGTAAACGCAACGTGATTAATGGACTGTAAACGATCCCCGGGATTCGGTGTCGTCGTCGTTGTCGTCGACATTTTCTGTTCTGCTGCAATATCGGCGTGGTATAGCGGAACACACTCGCATTTTGTGCTAAATGGACACGTGGGGTGAAGGGGAAAAGGGAAAAGTTTTTTGCGAAACATACGGAAAGAAAATATTATCTTTTAATAAACATCGAGCAAATGCGCCGACGGGGCATCGTGGGAACTCGAATAGAAGAACCGCGGAGCGCACGATGGTGATCGATCGCTGGGGTGAGATTTCACTGATGCTGACCGAGAGGGTACGCGATTTTGACGAGTGATTAATGCGGTGTCGCCCGCGAGAGAGACAGAGCGAAAGGTAATTAAACTGGAAACTAGATTGGTTTTAATGTTTACCTTGCGAAACAGACTTTTGAGCCTTCAGGCGACGCAAATCCAGGTTTTTTTTTCATTTTCGTACAATTTTACAAATCTGTTGTGCTTTCATTTAAAGGTTGATTATATGTGTTTGTTTGTGGATTATAACAAAGATGAATTGAATATCTTGGACTAACGGAATCTCAATACTGTTCCATATTTTACAGAAGCATGTTGTGTGTTTATTAAAATGTCAAATAAATATTTGGCTATTAATAAATGTTAGTACGACAAACCCAGACTGATATAAGCCCAGACTGTCTATAAGATTATAACATTTGAAGATATTGTTTATTATTCATACGTATTTTAAGATCAATTTAATCAAACATGATAACAAGTTCCCCCAAAAAATGCTCTTATTATGCTTTCAAGCGATACAATTTACTTTACTTACATTTAACAACTTATCAGCAGCCATTTTATGTATATCCCACGAGATAAATTGGAGCTAGTATCCCCTTTTTGGCCACAAAAACGTGCTCCGAGGCATAGAAAGGACTGCAGTTGAAACCTAATTAGCGTTCCATACAATAATCCAAAGCCACACAACGACTGCGTCACGCAGCCAAATGGTCTTCTCATTAACCCGACTGCTGCTGGTCGCACATTCCAACGCCTCCAGCGCGTGCGTTGGCAAATTGACGGCACATCTCACACCACGCACGAACCTTCGAACAAACCAATAACCAACCGCCTCCGCAACATTCGAACGACGATTTTGTCGCAAGAAGTTTTCCGGACCGTTTTTTCCCTTGCCTCCAAAAAGCCGAACCGATTGGCGCTCGGACCGGACCGGGGACTTTGATCTACTTTCACACCACACCGCAATTCAGTAAAAGTCACACCTGCACGTGGACACAAGAAATAGGCTTACCACAGGTCGTCCCCGGTGGGGTTAGGGTGCCATAAATCGTACCCCAGGAATAGTGCGAACAAAGAGCGGACCACCGAAAAACCCACAAATTCATTACGTCCGAAAACGGAAAGGAAGCGGGGCTGCTGGTAGCGTGGCACCACCATCATCCTCCGTCCATGAGGCGCACAAGGCAATAATCATAAAACCAACGATCGCCATTCGGTTTCGCATTGAAGCGCGGCGCTTCCAAGGGGGCGTCATCTAACACACCAGCACCAGGACCGAAGGGAACTCTGTAATCATCCCCGTGTGGCCCGAACGAACGCACCTGCCTGCCCTCGCATCGCACGGTCCATTTCCGGGCGCAATAAAATGGCCATCGGAATCGATGGTCGTCGATTTGCCGGGTGGGGAAAAAATGAGATCGCTCTCAATATCATAAGCCGTCGGGCGGTAGGCGTGTTAAGGCGGAAAGGGAAGGCCTTTCTAGCCCGAGAGCGAGATCTTTCGCACGATCGGTTTCACATGCCGGTGGGAAATTGCGGTGCCCATTTAGGCATTCACTGGGTCCCCAAACCCGAATTTAAGGGTCTCTTTGCTCCCCTTTCGCGCGCTCTTTCTCTCTCTCTAGGGGGGACAATTTATCATAATTCTCGGGCAATAGTTGAATGGAACTCGTTCACCAACCCCCCCCCCCCCCCCCCCCCCCTGGGGAATCCACGAAGAGCACAAGTCTGACCACATGACAGAAGCCGTAGCGGTCAACATAGTGGCACTATAAAACAAACATTCCGCCACCATTGCGGCCACCGCACTTTTGGGGCCCGCAATTCACACCCTGATCCAGGGGCATCACGAGGCCCGAATTTAGATAATTTATTGCCGACGTCCGCTGACCGCGACCCGGTGCTGCTAGGCGACCCTAGGCGCGTGTGGCTGACGGCGCTAGTGGGATATAACCTCAAAAACATGGGAACACGTGTTGCGTGCGAACGCGGCCGCATACACAGGCGCACACGCAGACTCAGTTTTATGTAGGTAATTTATCGGTTTGCTGGACACCGGGCCAATGTGCCTCGACAGCACTGGTGAGTAATTACAGATTTTATTAGCCAGCTTATAGTGTCCTTTATGGGTTTCCTCCTATAGGCTATCGACGCAAACACCCGGTAGTTTGATCTACCCAAAGTCAGCCCATAAACTTCCGGGCAATGCATATGCATCGAGGAGCCAGGAGCACTGAGAACCGTTGATTGTACTCAGGAGCAGAAGTTGATGGATGGATGGATAGTTGTGTGCTTTGCGCTTCGCTGGACACAGCGCACTATTGCGGAGAATGGAAGTTGGTTGACGAGAATCTAAAACTTTCCCCTCCCCCTCCCCGGTGTGCACCAGGGCACCGCGTTGCGCCATTACAGCCAATTAACTGACAGATACTGGACGGGAAGTTGACGGATAGCTGACATCGTGAAGACATCGCGGCGCGCATTGCACTCGCCCGCTGCACCGTTAAAGTTCTCGATCCAGGACAGAGCATCCAGCCGCGCAGCCAGCATGTCAAGTGAGCAACGAAGTGCGCGTCCTGGTCCTGTGTCCCGAGGGGGATAAAAGTTGCAGGAAGCAAAAAGGGGGGGTACCAGCGAAGAAGTCACTAGCACGGCACACTGGCAGCAACTGGATGCACATGAAGGTTGATGATGAGAAATGCTGGCGTACTCTTCGCGTCTGCCGTGCCCTTAACAAGGCCGAGGAGCCCCGTTGCGTCTCGTTAGTGTAGTGGAGGGAAGCTGACTGACAAAACGTCCAACGCCAACGCCAGAAAACTGAGGGACTGTAAGCTCAAGAACTTCCCGGCACAAGAAGTGGAAAAGCAAGCAAATGCTGGATTCTTCTCCACCGAATGGAGGTCACGGGCTCTCCTCCGGGCTCAAGTATTGTGCCCGGCTATCCGTCGTCGAAGTTCGCGAGCTCGTCAGCGAGAGCGAACCTTGCCGTGGAGAGGTAATCGAATTCTTCTCAGCCAGCATGACAGAGCTGGTGGTACTGGCTGGTGGAAGGGGAGAATAGATTTGTCGCTGGCGTCAGAATGCGCCCCTGAGTGACGTCGTATTTACTTTGCTTATTCTCTTACTTAAAACAACCATTTTTCTAATATTTCGACCGACGCGCTTCGTTTCGTTTGCTGAAAGGCTTGCTCGCGGAATGTTTGGACGACGGCGTTGAGTGATGACGAGCAGCGGACGGTCCGGGTTTATGGTTCGTGCTCGGGGGACGCAGGAAAAAAAATCTCGATTCCAATTTATTCGTCCAACTGAGAGCGACATGACGGTTTAGTGGCGTGCGCGACGTGACAGCAATGATAACGGTGCTACCGAGAGGATGGCAGGTCCTTTTTGTGGGGGGAGCATTTCTCGTCCATGTAATTCTATGTTATTAGCGAGCAGTTTGAAGTTCTTTTTTTGGTGGAGTTTTGTGCAAGATTCGTACTAGGATTTGTCATGTCAGGGAGTATAATTTTATTAGAATCAGGGAGCACAATTTTCACTGGAATTTACTAATCAAATTGGTGTAGTGTACAATGTTCATTCTGCTTCTATTATTGCAGCTTTGACTCTAGGTATACTAAACAATAGCATTTATATTTTTCCTATTTAAGGTCGATGGTAACAATCAAGAAATCAAGTTAAATCCGTGTGTTACTTATTGAGAAATGCTTGTTATTTATACAAGACTACGATCCACCAACGTTACTACGATCAAAAATATTGCTCGCGTCATTACCGGTATGACATAATAAGCAAAGCCTACTTGGATTGCAATGAACCTCCGCTCCGAAGGGCAGAGCGTTAGTAAAAACGAATTAAGCTGATTAAATCGATCCGCACAATTTGTTTACTCAAAAGCCAATCTAAAAGATGTGTTTGCGCCCTCCTCCCCCTTGGGAGGTGGAGTTGCGAGAGATTTCCGTTCAGCTTCTTCTCCTGCTGCTGCTGCTGCTGCGTGGATCCTTGAACCGTTGACAGGAGAGTGAAATATTGGTCGGAAAACAAAAATCCACTTGCACCTCGACGACGACGCGGCCGAACGGAAACACATTTTTCTCTCACCTTTTTTTTCCGAAACCCCCCTTTCGTTTGAGGCAGTATCGTTTACCCTGGTCTGGCCTGGTCTTTGGTGCCAAGCAAGCAACACACCTTCCCGGGACCCGGGACGGCACAACCTTCCAGTCTCACGTGTCCATGGTCGTCGTCATCGCCGTCGTCGTCCTCTTCACTAATCTATTGAGGCGTTTATCGATGAAAGCACTTTCCCTTTCCTGGGACGAGCTCGAAGTCTCGATATGCCTCTCGATCCCGGTTCCTGAACGCGTCGCCAAAGGGCCACGGCATTTGCGAAAGGTGTGCCACGGCATCGGCCAACGCAACATAAGCCAACGCAACGAAGCACGTTTCCGGCCAGCTTTAGCTCTAGGAAGGAGGAAGAGGAGCAGCAAGCAACAACAAGCACTGGAAAAAAAGTAAACGAAGCGAGGACACACCACCATCGGCGAGGTCCAGGAGTCACCGTCACAATTTATGGCCACTCGCGGACCGCGCTGTCCTCCGTTACCTGGCCACCGTTTTGCTCCGTTCTGTTTACATTACGTTTTTGGGCCACTCTTTTCGGGTATGTGGTGGTTAGTGTATGCGTGTGTGTTCCCTCCCCCCGTCTCTCTACGGTGCTGTAATCGATAGGAATTACCGGTAATAAATTACGTCGGACCGAGCCAACGTGACAGTGGCTGCGACCGCGAGGAATCCTTCTCCCGTCAAGCCAATCGCAACACAAACCCACCAGTTCCAACGAGCATGATGCCAGGAATTGCGCGCACGAGAGAGAGAAAGAGAACGAATGCATCGAAATGTCCTGGAAACTGGTGGTCTCGTCTACCGATCATTTTTATGGGTCATCGGTAGGCGAAAGCATCGCTCGCTCGCTCGCTCGTTCTCAAGCCCCTCGCGCCCACGGTTGCCATCATCACAAATCGGTTCGATTAAACTCTGGCCTTGCCGCCCCTGAAGAGGGAGTTAGCGTGCCACCAGCTGTGAGCGGCGTAATAGCTGCCAGAGGGTGGCGTGCGCTAGAGAGGTCGATCATCCGTCCGTTGATGTCATCGTTTTCGAATCATTAGAAATTATGATTATTGTAATGGTTATTAGCGCGCGCGCGCGCGCACGCCCAGCCAGCCAATCGGGCGAGCGGCATCATCAGCGGAGAATCAAAATTTAAAGGCGGTTAAGGCGGTGTCGCATTGCGCCATACTGGAAGGTGGTCAGTAGCGAGCGAGTCACCAAAGCCCCCTTCGCTGAAGCCTTTCTATTAATTTTCATCACGCCACGCGGCACAGCCAAAGGCCACGCAACGTAGATAATCTATTGGTTCGATGGTCTTTCGCGGGATGACATTTCGTTTTATGATGATTGTTGAAAATTAACACGGTATTATATATTTCGCTCCAATCGTATCAGATGGGTCCATGGTGGCGCTGGTTGCACCCCATACGGGGGATACACTCAACTTGTGGCGTTGACCATTGAGCGAGTGTCCGTTATGGTGTCGAATTTGATGCAGGAGATGGTCTTTTCAATAGATCGATAGTACCTTTATCAGATTACGAAGTGGTTAAAGAGAAATTCAAGTTGGAAGCGATTGTTTTTTGTGGATATAGAGGAATAAAAGGATAAATGTATGGCAATAAGACCAGATAACTTGTACTTGTTAACGTACAGGTTAGTAAAGTATTTAACATACAGGTGTTTGTTAAAAAACACTTTAAGATCTGGCCAGTTATTGGAGTATTAGTTCTCCTCGTTGGTAGATAAATTCAAAAGACATTCCGTTAAGATAAAATTTGCAGACGGCACACTCTTGCAATTAAAATTCATCGATGCGTTTTGGAAAAAATAAAATTGAAGAAGTCAGTAATCCTACCCAATAATTATCAGATTGCTCTACTCAAAACAAACTGAACTTCTTCTCATTCTGTGACGCAACCGATCGACCAATCGACCGAAAGAAGAAGCTGTTTATTATGCTTCGACACAGAACCGACAGAACCGATATGTTTGCGCACGTTACTCATCGAGAACAATAGGAACGGGAGAGGGAGAGAAAGAGAACAAAGAGGTAGAGAGTGAGTGAAAAAGTCGTTAGAGACCACCTGAACCCACCCTTGAAGGCGGTCACATCAAAGGCACACACTCAAGATGCCGCACCCCGCGCATGACTGATGATCAGCACCTCGCGAGCGAGCGCGCGCGCACTCGCACGCTTAAGAAACTCACGGCTTAAGAATGAAAATAAATCGTTCCGCAACCAGAAGCCGACACTTAACTGTACCTCTGTCCTCCCTGTGCCCTTGCCCTTCCCACTAGTAATCCACCAAAAAGGAAAAGAACACAGGTTGAAGTGTCATTATGATGAATTCATAAATTATGTAAATGCATTTGGCGATGGCTGGCAGTTCGTTCAATTGAGACCGTACGTTGCGTTCACCAACCAAGCACGGTACGGCAGCAATTGCAGTCAAACTGCCGCCGCCACCGGTTCGTTTGCTGCCAATGATGATGATGATGATGATGATGATGATTGGCGCGCGTACCGCAAAATGCGTCGACAAGACGCAGGCCCGGGGAAACGGCAAAGGATGGAACGGTGCGTTCGGAAATGCACTGCACTGACGCAGGGCGCAGGAGCGTGAAAAATGAGAAAATGATTGCTCCATTTTACAGTAATTAAACAGCGAACGCCGATCGCTGCTGCTGATGCGTCCCCAGGGGAGCCACAAGCGAACGCGAACGATGAGGTTGACCGGTCGCCCCCCTTCCCGGTCGCGTTGCGTTTTGTGTTTCCTTTCTCCGCATTTTTTTTTTGTTTCTTTTTTTTGTGTTTTGTTGTGGAACCCGTGGAACTAAGACCGCCGGATGATCACGCAGCGGTGATAGCGCGATGGTCAACAAAAGAAAAATAAGTTTAACCGGTTGAACGCGCGTGAGCATCACCTCCCTCCGAGCTGGGGCGCTTCACACGCTTCACTCTTTTCTTTTTTTTTTTTACACCCGGAAGTACACACAAGCATGCCGAACGCCAACCCTTGAAGGATGTGTAATAATGGATCAATTAAAATAATACGCAACCATTCATCGGTCGGTTGGTCGTCAGCGCGTTGTTTGGTCGGCCGATGGATCATCATCCGCAGCGAAGCATATCCAGCATGGGTGTTGACCACGCGATTGACCATTGTTGGGGCAGTCGGAAAAGAGTAAAAAAAAATGAAAAATACCGCAAGCTGTCCCAAAGTTCAAAGGGTCCATCGTTATGGTCCCTATTGGAAAGCCATTTCCTATTGATCAATTAATTTGTCAATCATCAATCAATCGCTCAAACGCACTCGTGGCTCCCGATGTTGCGTTGATTAAGGTAAGCTTTTATGGAAGTGTATATGTCATGGTCGCACTCGCACCTGGTGGTTGTTGTTCGACCAGCAATTGAGCCAATTACTCCTCATAATGTTATCATTTCCGCGGTGACCAACCCGCCACCCAAATGCTGCTCTTTGCCGACTCTCTAGTTCATACTGGAGCACCGTTCATGCTACATAAACAAACAAATGCCAGTGGGTTGGGCACTGACCGCAGCCGCGCATCATCACCGAGCTCGTCCATGGTGACAGTCCATCCGGGAGGCTACTATTTACCATTCTTTTCACGATCAATTTTACATCATCCGTACGCGTTTTTCGGACGGGCGTCGTTGTTTGTGGCACCGCAAACACAGTCAGGGAGTGTGTCAATCAGGGAGAGGATGCAGTTGGGAGGGGAAGGTAGAGCTCATAAATGTACATACCAACCGGAGCGTGGTGAGATAAAAATCCTATTAGGGCAATGCAAATTGACTTTCGTCAATGAATTTATCTGTTAACAAACACGCATACATTGGCACACAAGCACACTTTCATTATGTTGTTTGATGTTGTGGCTCCACGCATGTTCAATAAGCTGCACTCGTGTGGTTTGCAGAAAATAGCCCGCTATTTATGACAGTTTTTAACCTAAGGCTCATGTGTTGGGAAATTGATATAAATATCGGGATTACAGGTCAAAATGTTACCAACATAAAAGCGCATTGAGGTGATTCTATTGATCGCTGCGGTTTAGTAGGCATCCAATTAGCGCGTTTTGTGGCAAACCATCATATTGAGAATCATTTGATCATTCTATTTTATATTAATTGCATTTTTGTCACTTGTAGCTCGATCACGTGTTGTGCCTATTGGCTGAAACTAGTGACATAACATGAAAAGGGGCATCATGGTACTTATCAATAATGCAGACTTTTTAATCAGCCGTTAACTAGCTCCAAACTATGGAGTTATTGCTGCTGTTACTAAATATAGCATAATATGTTGCCCCCTGATGCTTCATCTAATAAAAGACTCGTAACATTTAAAATACTTGTGTAGCATAAGCTCATTTGAAACATAAATATCATGTCGAAAAATCTTTTATCAACTCCGCAGATGTACAATAATATCGGGAAAAGCCTTTTCAATTCTTCATGCTTTTTAACATTCAATTTTCGTGACTACATTTTACTTTCCCTCAAGAATTTATTATTTATTTATAATTTTATTTCTGTCTCTTCGTCCTCCATCTAACATCTTGGTTGCTTTCCCCAATGGCTCGTCTATTTAGGTCGATTGACCATCACCGCACATCCAGGGAACAACGACATCCAATTACGAGACGGAATTGATTTAACACAAACCCTCCGCCACCACCATTTATAGCTCCTGTGCTCATTTATGCGTGCGCACCAATCGATCAGCAGATATGGGCTTAGCTATCTTCCTACGATCGATTGCTCCACAGCTGACATCGACGACGACGACGACGACAACGACGAGCCACTGGGAACGAACGGACCACAACTTTGGCCACAATTTGTTTGCAATACCGCGAGAGAGGAGAAGGCGACAGCAGTCTACGTCGTAGACCGCCGGCACAATCCGATTGAAATCCTCCAAATGAGGCATAATTAATCATGTACACCTCATGTACCGCACCCGTCC
This sequence comes from Anopheles aquasalis, assembly GCF_943734665.1. Classification (NCBI taxonomy): domain Eukaryota; kingdom Metazoa; phylum Arthropoda; class Insecta; order Diptera; family Culicidae; genus Anopheles; species Anopheles aquasalis. Next base: position 17,478,799 of record NC_064877.1, read on the forward strand.
ATTCGCCAGCGCCAGCATTATTTATCGTCTCGCTCAGGACGCTCGTTCAGACGACCGACCAGACCGACGGTGCCTCTCGGTCGGCTTCTCCCATTTCAAAAGCAATTGTCGGTCAAACGAGTGGTCCAGCCGGCATTCTTTCGCGTGTGTCGCGCTCCAGCCCTTGCCAACATCAAAAGGACGACGATGCGAGAATGATACTCAACTGAGGCTCAACTGTACGCTGCTGCATTCGTTGCACAATTGTTCTTGCGAGTAGCGTGGTCTGGTGCATCTCGTCGCGTCTCGCGATGCACCTTCTCAGCTCGAGTGTTCCTGCGCCTCTGAGACTGAGGGACGTCCCAGAGGGACTGACGACAACACGTCTATCATCCCTTTTTCAGCCGCGATCCAACCAACGCAGACGATGGCGACGACGACGCCACGACGAATGTTTTCCACACCCGGGACTCCCGACGACAGGTGATCGGAGGGTGAGCGGGCATCACCATTGCACCCTCTTCTGCCTGCCTTCCCTTTGGTACCATCCCCTATCATCCTCCCAGGTCTGCGGTTTCTTATTCATTAAAGTTAATGATAAATGTTGTGCGCCAGTGGTCCCCCCGGAGGGTGGTGGGGAAGGAAAGGGAGTTCCCACACATCCAGACATACACACTCTGACATTTGCTCACTTTGTCCACCCCTCCTCCAACCTGGCAATCCCCTTTTTTTATCCCGTCTCCCGACGACTACTTGAGTCCTGTCGCGAACCAAGGCAGTTACTGTACGTGCGCCACTTACTTCGCACTTCAAAAGACACTGAACGGAACGTGCTAAAAGTCACACCCCCCCGCCCTTGGTGCTGCCCTCGTCTTCTGGTGATCACCCTACCGGTGTAGAGGAGTATCACGTTACACCAAACCCACTCCACCGGTCACTGGTCCGCCTCGTGTCCCGGTTTGCTAGCTGTCCGTCTGACTGTCTGTCTGCCGCCACCGACTGCATCTAGGACGCACGCACACGCGGAGAGGGGGTGCGTCCATGCACCCTTCGTCCCTTCCCAAAGAAGTTGTTGGTGCGTCTGCATTCGAGGCATTGCAGTTCAGCGATGAGACAACGACGACCATGTTGGCTGACGAATTGCAAACTCGGCGCTGCCTTCGTCACTTTGTAAGATAGTAGACTGTGGCTTCTGGTCCAAGTGGGCTCTGTGAAGTACGACG
>NC_064877.1:17485000-17500000 GCF_943734665.1 Anopheles aquasalis
CAGGTGTTCGTAATGGATCGTAGTAGACCGTGGTTGGTGACGTTTCTTTGGAATTGGCGGCCATATTATGAATTTTGGATTCAATCATTCTGCTTTTTCACATCAAAAACACACTAGATGGAATTTTATGTGGATATGAAGTGCGATAAGTGGTAAGCTGACGTTAAACCAACTACAATCATTCGTAGAATTTGCTTTAAATACTCAAGTCTGTGACGCTCATCGGTCACGCGATTAGTCACAACTCACTCGCAATTCTCACGAAGATGATTACATCATTTTTCTGCAAAAAAAGCAAACTAATTGAATAGAATGAGCCCCTTGAATGCGATATTAAGAACAGTTAAACTGCCACCAAACTGATGTTGATTGGTTTTACAATCCTGTTAACACTCGGTGTCAAATATCAACCGACTGGCAGGATGTAATGCCCCCTGGGGATGAACAGTGACGATTCTCTCTCAAAACGTTCTCCCGCCGCTACAACTGGCAACTAAAAACCACCATAACGCCCTAGCACACCGTACACGATACCGATTGAGGCCGGGCGTACGTGAGTAAATGCTGATGACAACTCGCAACTAGCAACCGGCATGGCATGGCATGGCATGCTGTGAAGCACTCGAAACGAGGCACGAAGCCAGCAAATTGCAATTGCAAATTCATCGAGAATCGGCTGGCACTGTTGCCTATCTGGTGGTGGAAGCGGAAGAAAAGCGATGCAAAAACGGGAGAGCGATGGCTGCCACCCCCACTCCCACACTCACTTCCCATGCCACCGATGCGGAACGTGATGAGGTCCATCGTTTGGAAGATTTGTCGAACAGGTGCTGGCGATGAAAGAGGCCGTCAGCAAGCAAGGAAGGAAGGAAGGAAGGAAGGAAGGAAAATAAGCATCACCCTCCAGCACCACCATCGAAAGGTTAACGCCGCTGCAGGTGGCGGAATATATTATGCTTTTCCTCTCAATTCCTCCCTTCCGAGACCACCACCTCCGTTCCCGAAATGTGTTCCGTTTTCACAATTTTCCCACCATCCCAGGCGACCGTCGAGCATCCATTCTAGGCCAAGGGAAACGAACCGCGATGGATCGAGAGAAGGGGGGGAACCAGCTATAGCAAACGGCTATGTCCTTGGCCGAGTGTAGTGGCCGGCCAGTCCCCAGCTGCCCTCGATTGGCACGATAGAGAGAGAAGGCGAGAGATCTCAGAATGCTTATTCATCGCGCTCATGACTCCCCATAAAATGATGCCACTATTTGTGATGTTCATTGCCATCATCATCATCATCATCATCATCGTGTTCTTCATCATGCTGTGCGTCTAGTGGTTATCTGCACACACGCCATCACATGTGCTGACACAATGTGTATGACAGTGCGTTTTCGCTCACCCTAATCTCCAACGTGGCCATTATCAACAGGCGCAAAGGGGGGAAAGCGGAGCTGAGCCAGAGTAACTGCAGAGCGATGAAGTAAGAAATATGTCGTAAATTTGTCCTGTCTGCACACACGCGCGCACACGTACCGAAGAACTTGAAGGGATGTCCTCTATTCAGAACTCTTGTACCGAAGGGAGGGCACAAGGACGATACGCTTCGGTGGCCACACACCGCACTCTCTGTGTTGCACTCTGAGAAGGTAAATGTTCTGGTCAGCCGCATTCGCTGTATTTGACGTTGGAATGCTGCTGGAATGGCAAGGACGGCCGGGCCCATCTGATGATGACCGGTTTCATCGCCATCGACTTGGCCTCGTGGCCTTTGGGTCAACCGGACTGATAGCAGCGCCCGAGCACAAAGGGCCCCGAGATGCATTGTTCGCATTAATGGTGTCACTAGGGGCAGCATCTTAGTAAGCGCGCGCCCAAGCTCGCTCTCATCCGTCCATCCTGCCAGCGATGACGAGCAAATAATTACGATGCTCGGCGCTTGGCGTCCGCCAACAATCGATCATTCGCTTCGGACTCCAGCTCATTTGAATGGTCGTAGGTTGTTCCGCTATGGCAGGCAGGTTGATTAGCGGAGTGAATCATGCAATCAAGCGCATGGGAATGACATCATGGCGCCACTGCATTCGCCATTATTTTGCCACCGTGATTGCTGCTCGAGGGACGAATCGAATGGAAGAGATTACTCGTGGAGCCCATCGTGTGTCTCATGTGTGACCACATGTGTGTCTCTTTGTCCCTAAAATGAAGGCATTTCAATTAGCATTATCTTATTAAATCGGGCCAATGGAATGGTCGATAAATTCCAAATTAAAATTAAAATTCATTCCCCCCGCAAAATGACAAATGAAACATTTTTATTAACATTCCAGAGCTCAACATTCTAAGGATGCGGATTATCCCCATAAACTGGTCAGCATTCGGCCCGGGGTGGGATCTTCTTCATTAGCCCCGGGTCGCGTCGGTTAAGCTGATCTTGCCGCCTTGTTAGTCAACTTCGCCTTCTCTCTTTTTTTCTACCAACCAATGACAGCAGCGGCGACCGATATGATATGTTTTGCTTTGATTTGTTGAAGGCTTCCTTCGCTTCCAAAACGATCGGCTTAGACTTGTAAAGGACCCAGGACCGCAAAGACACGAGGCATCCCTTCTTCTCATCTCAAACGCGTCAGCAGAGCCACAATTTCCTTCTGGGATTTTCCTCGATCTGGCCACCCGAGAAGCCAGAGTCTCCTTACTTTTATGGTGCACCCAGGGGGAAAGAGGAAGTAAACCACGGCGGAAGAGATAAAAACCACGACCCGTAAACATACCCCCCCCCCCCCCCCCCCCCCGTCTGCTTTCGTGGCGACCGTCCAGGGATTTCTGTTTTCCCTCCCAGAAGAGAAAAACCTTTTTGTTTTCCTCTCCTCCCGTTCGCTCTGCTGGCCAATTGCCAAAAGGGGGCTCAGAAGCGCGCCCTTTGTAACGGGCCTTTCTTTGATTTGTTTTTCCTCTTCTTTTCCTGCTGCTTCTTCTTCTCCTTCTTCTTCTGGGACGGAACGGACAACAAAATCAGCAAAATCCTCGACGCCCGTTTTGTGGGGACGGAGAGTTGGGAGAAAGAGAGACCGGAAAAGGAGGAGTGTTGGGGGGCAAGTGAAATCTCCACAACGAAGTGGAAAAGCCGGAAAATAAAAACAATCGATCCGGCGCCAGACCGGATCCCTGGCAGTGAGAGACGATGGAACGGATGGAACGGATGGGTCAAATCCGTCATTGAGCCATCATCTTCACTCAAAGCAAACACGCGCGAACGCGGGCTGGGCGGGCGCGCTGGGAGAAGGTTAGAGTCCTTAACTTCGAGTCCTTGAACCGGCTACAATCACAGACGAAGGTCAGCGTCCCAGCATCGCGATGGATGAACGAGAAAATGGCGAGAGGGAATCGTTCAAGGAGAAGATTACCAGCAGCGCGTCTCGACTGGCCACCAGGCCACGAGGTCACGAAGAAGATGAGAAGGTAATAAACATGATTTCGCTGAATTAGACCCGCAGTGGATGGGAAAATTAAACGGATTTTCCTCGATGCAGCACTGCTGCTGCTGCTGCTGACTGTGCACCGACTACTGGCGTAAATAAAATTACAAATCTTTCCACCACACACTGATGCAAAAGCGAAATGCACAACGAGAAGCCATCCGACCACACAAATGGAACTGTCAAAGGTGTGCAGACGCTGGTGGTGAGTGTGAGTGGCCATAAATTAAGACATTCTCCACAGCAACAAGCGAAGTAGGCTGCTCTGCACCAGAAAAAACAGAGCTGTGGGGAGCGCAAGCATAACATACTGTGCACCACGAGCAGGCCTTGGGCATGGTGTGTACCAAGTGGAAAATTGCCATCCCCAGGAAGCCTTACAATGTACCCCAGATGCCGTCGTCGCCATCGTCGTCCCAGAGGGAGAGACCCACTACCCAGGACGTATGTGTGGGATGGTGTGGTGTAACGCAACTGACAAGTAATTTGTCTATTTTGGGGTAATTAACAATGAGCCGAAACGAAATACCATGAGCACAGCACACAACACAACAAAACAGAACAGAACGCCCTACGGAACTCCGAACCAGCCAGCCAGCTACCACTCGGTGGTCTGGCACCCTGACTGACTTGGCAATTAATTAGTTTTCTAGTTCGGATTGTCTTTCCAGAGGGCCTCGGGAGCGCTTCTAGGGAACCAGCATCAACCAGGCCGCACCAGGATTTCAGCGCGCGACTCACGATCCAGTTTCGGTTTTCGGTTGCCCGTCGGCTCGGCCACAGGGTTTTTGGGGGGCAGTTTGTTTGGATCCTCTGTCCCCATCCGACCACCGAGAAGGGAGAGAGGTTTTTGGTTTTCTTATTTTGATTGATTGTGGCCAAGTGGCTGGCGACCGCACCGACACGCAAGCCCTCAGCCGGACACATTCTCTCCTTTCTTCTGTTGCCTTTCTTTACAATCTTCACATGCCAGGCAGGCAGCCTATTTGATTCTTCTCCTTTCGCTCCTCCTCCTTCAGTGACTAAACTGTCAAGTGCCAGCGGTTACTGCGTTAAAATCGAAAAAAGACAAACACAACCCGACCGGAGGAACGGCCTACATGGACGTCCACGGCGGTGGCAGGAACGGGAGTGATAAAATAACAGCTTAAATCAATTAACGAGAAATTAATGCCGAACCTTAAACGGAGAAGAGTCACCCCGTCGCCACCAAACTCCGCACAGATGAAATGCGGATCGCATTCGGAGTTTTCTCTTTCATTTTCGAGGCCAAACGACGACGACGACGACGACGACGACGACGACGACGACGACGACGACGACAACGACGATAACTCCCTAAGGGAAGGCGGAACAGCACGGGCACGGGAATCAAAATATTTGCGGCCAAAGAATTTAAATTTCGAAAGTTTGGAGCCCGTGGCGGCGTCTTGTCTCCGTTGTTTGGCATTCGGTTCGATAGAGGGGTGGTGGTCCGGTGGCCACCATCACTGCCGGGGCTCGTGGTGCACCTCGGGTGCACAGGGAATGCGCCACCCCTGGAACCTGGAATGCCAACCCTCTCTGCACTACTCTCTGGTGGCTTTGCATTCCGGACAGGAAAACGACATCGACGCAACGACGCGCCACGGGGACTAAAAACGAGTTCTCGCGGATTGCGAAACACAGACACACACTCGCGAGGAGGGTGGCCCCCGGCAACAACAACAACAACAACGACACACGGGGAATGTTGATTTGTTCACGGAAATCACCCTCCAGCCCAGCGGGTGCGAGCGATTTGCAATGCTAGCGAATGCATTGGAAATGTTTCCGAGATGAATTTTGGAATTCTTTCGCTCCACTCAGCCCAAGACCACCGTCAGCGTAACATTGTTTCAAACTTTTTTGTCATCACAGTTGGAGAATTCGTTTTCTGGACTTAGGCTCCATTCACGATCTGGACCCAAGGATCCAGACCGGGAGGGGGCGCTTAAGTGGATTCTCTTGACGCAAGCACAATTAGGCCGCGAAGAGACAAAGCGACGAAACCATTTGGCAGCGCATTTTCCACTCCTCAGGCATTTAACGATGATTAATGCTGGCGTTCCGGGATGGGGTGTGATGGGAGGGGCACGATTACTGGAAACGATTTTCTTCCCTCGAACAGACTCTGGAAGACATTTCAAATCAAGCCACGAAGCCGCACATTGCGTCAATCGTAATACAGGATGAACGACAAATAGGAAAACGATTACCACCAGCGCCACTGCCAACCTCCAGTACCGTGGTCGCGTCGAATTGAAAACCCCCCTTGGCCTCCGCCCAAATTGTCGTCATTTTTCGGTTCGGTAATTATCGCCCCCAAGGGAGAGAGCGAGCTCCAAATTGAACGCCATCTAAAATGGGAAATGGAATGTGGGGCCCAAGGATTTCCGTCCGTTGAAAATTTCCACTTCCGCGCTTGGAGTGGCGCTTAAGACGTTCTCGCACCAGCCTGCCAGCCAGTCAGCCAGCCAGCCAGTAACAGCTGGCTTGAACCGAAACGAAGGCAGACAGACGACAGGTTGTGTCGGTCGGTGCCAATTGCTGTGAAGAAAGTTGGCTTGGGTCGTAATGGATCGTAGCGAGTGTCGTTGAGAAATTAAGAAGGGAGAAAGCGGGTGGGGTCTGGTGACAATAAAATAATGGAGAATTATGTTGCACAACGCGGTAATTAACGATAAATTTAAATGGCTAATTAAGCAGCAGCCGCTGCAACCGTACCACAGGCGACATCGACGAGCAAACGCGTGCTCCTCGTGCTGAGATTATTATAATTTCGAGAACGTATGGCCTGTGGTTCGGGCGGCAGCATGGATTCTTTTTCGGGACTTACCTACCATTGGGCACCAAGATTGATGAGCCAACAGTGAGCCCCGAAATGCAGCTGCATTCGCTTGCATCGACCGCGACGTCGGCCACGGAATGCGTCGTCGCCGGCAGTAATTAGCAGCCGTTTCGGTGACACATTAAACATCGATCAGACGGAATGAAACGGGATTTTGGTGCGAAGGGGGCGCACATGTGTCCTCGCTCGTTCGGGTGTGAGGTCGAAACCGTTGTATTGCGGTTTGCAACAGAGACCGGTGCGGTATTTGAGGAAACAAGAAGGAAACCGAGACACTACGCCCCGTGGCGCAGGGAACGGGATCATTAAAATTGTTTGCGAGCGCGCTACATGACGACGCACGGCGATTAGTGGCTGTTGCTGCTGCTGGTTGCCGGTTCTTGAGCCGGATTCCTGAGTGGTAGCCGTGCTCAGAGAGACGAGATTACACAAATTACACGGAGTGTTTTGTTGGAATTTACATGAATTGTAAAAGAAACGTTGTCAGAGTTTTGTTGAATTTGGATTGCTGCAGTTATGTATATTTGATTAAACACATTTAAAAAATAAGGACTTAGCCTCGGTTTCAATCAATTTTGGAGGGTTTTATTTATTTAATTTTACCATAGCTATCCATGAATGGCCGCAAACATACCGAAAACGTTCGCCATTGGTTGTTCATTTGATATAAAACTAGCTGGAAAGGTTTTCATCAAGCTCATGAAGCATTCTATGCGATTGAAATCGTAAATGCAAGCCAACCATTTTCCTAGAGGAATATTCTTGCCTTCGTAAATGAAAATCGAAGTTGTACAATAGAAATATTAAAAAAAAAACTCTTTCTGATGTTCCACATACCTTCCTGATTGCAATTCAAATTAATGCAATTTTCATTCTGTGGCCTCCAGAAGTATGAAGGAATGAAAAAGATGGATAAAAGCAGCCTTGTACTTGAATAGCATAACTACATGTTCTTCCTCTGCCAGATAATCATGGCATGACCTCATGGCATGAAAAATATAGTATTTCAAAATTTGTACTATGCAGTTCAAAGGCATTTTTACTAAAGAATGCTATCGAAATGCATATTATAAGTATACTTTATAACGAACACGTTACATGAATCTGCAATCTATTTCCGTTACAATTGTTTTTCTTTCCAAATGTGTAGGTTAAAGCAGCTTAAAATTATCGACTGCTTGTACTTTATCGTACAGAGGCCTAAAATAGTTCAAAATTAGAATCACATTTAACATGTACACCCGCAACACATACATTACACAATTGCTGCTTGATAAATTTTTCATTTGGGATTAAAAAATGGCTCTAAACGGTAAAATGGGAACGCCTTATCATTCTAATGTCGTCTACAAAGCCTCATTTTCATTATGGAGCAAGAACTAAAAGGAAAATTCACTGCCAAACTATTGGAATTGACTATTTGAAAACAACATTGAATACAACACACTCGTCATCATCGCCGCGCATACCGTGGAACCGCTTCATCAAACAAACCAACCGCCAAACCACTTCACTCGCAATCCGCTACCATAATCCGTTTTGCAGTGGCACCCCCCCCCCCCCCCCTGAAATGGAATTATGCTTAAACGGTTTCCATCAGCTCCGCGGCTCTGGGGATCCCACGAATCCAATCCCCGGCGAGACTCACTCACGGCAACGTCAACCGTGTCACCTCGGGGAGGGAGGTGCCATGCTGGTAATTAAGATTAATGGTTTAGCTGACGTCGTGTAAACCTGCAATAGGCCAAACACCCATCCATCCATCCATCCAACGCTCCTTCCTGAATCCTTATTATCGCTTCAAATCTCTCTCGGCACCCACTCGGTTTGAGACACCTTCTTGGCGCGAATGTCAAGTAGCCTTCAGAGGTGTCACTGTCAACGGATGTCAAATTGCGGCACCTCGCTACCTGAGCTGCTTTTCTCCAGGAAGGCCATATTCTATTGAAGAAAGTGGGTGGTGCGTGAGAAAACACCCACCAACCACCTGTCTGCCAACCGCTACCACCCACTGGATTATCCTTCGCGCCTTTGAACGCGAAAACGGTTTGCCGATGGAAAATGGTGCGTAACGCAAATTCAATGTCATCCTCATCCTTACAACGGCTGCCTTTTTAATACAGGCGAGGCGGCATTTATGAAGCAAAAAAAAAACAAAAGATTACAGCCACCGCCTTCTGAGAATGTTTTAATCTCGTGCAACGAACGATGTCTTATCGTCGTCTCGGCAGCCCAGACTAGTTCGTTTGCCTTTGGGGCGCAGGACCTTTGGACTTGCTGGCAGTAAGACCATCACAAGCGCCACGTGGACGAAGCGGCATAGCACATTACCGTTATAATGTGGGAATAAAATATCCATTAACAAACATTACGAACTAATTTAATTAGTCATCGTGAGGTGGCGATGAAGACGGCGACGACGACGACGAGTGCAGCACAACATCACCATCATGATGGCCACCACAAACCGAAATCAGTGCTGCGTGAAGGCCGGCCCGCATGTGAAGAAAGTAGTTGTTTAAACGAAGCTTAAAACATCAAGCACGCAAAACCACTAACCGGCAGGGGATCGCTTTTATGCCAAACCACATAAAAGGCCTCTGCGTTGTGTATGTGTTGGCGGGCTGACGCAGAGAGCGCACACATTAGCTTCTTTGAACTTGGCGGTTCATTCGAGCGAACAAATCCCGGACCTAGGTCCAGGTGCTGGTGGTGCTGGTGGTACTGCCGGTGACGAATCAGGACCGATGGCGACAGCTTTAACACGCGCACGCAAACTGGAATGATGATTGTTAACAAAACACTTTAATTGTGCGGCTCGGTCCCCGGGTTCGACACTGCGTGGCGCTTTTTGGTTCGATATAATTGAGAAGCAGTCGCCGTGCGGACTCCAGCAACGATCAAGGGCGCGGCCCATGTTGCTACATAACTAGGGCCCCACCACTCCCGCGGGTGCCAGGGGTTAAAATGTTTGTCATCGTGCTGCACACGCGTGGTCTTGCATCGTCCAGCATAAAAGCCGATTAGAGCGGGGCAAAGCGAACAAAAAGTGCAACGTTGGCCGGACGGACCCGGAGGCCGGCTCCGGCCTCGTGGCGACATTTGCTGCACCTTTGGTTGCAACGCATAATGGAGGAGTGCTGAGGGGGCAAGTGGCGAGGCGGGGTAACATCGATTTCCACCATCCATCGCACACAAACGAACACTAATGAACCGTTTCGAGTCTCCTAACGCATGCAGGCACCCGAGAGGAAGAGAAAGAGAGGTAGCAACACATAAGCGGATGCTCCTTTAACCTCGATGTCTCTCTCGCTCTCTCTCTCCCTCTCTCTTTCTCTTTCATTTCCCTTTTGTCCTGTCTTCAATAGCTTATAGAGAGGCTACGCAACCCCTCGCCTGAGGAAGATGAAACGCAGGCGATAAACTGCAATCTGTCAAAAAATCTATTGTCACTGCCTGCTGATGCTCCTGACCGGCTGGCTCTCGCGGTCGTTTGGTGTGTGGGCAACGAAAAGGCACAACGCATCGGGAGCACCGAAAGCCCAACACACACTAGAGGAGAATGGCGAAAGCTGGCGAATTACCGGACACATCTGTCCGGACGAACCAATTTGGGATCACAATTTATGATCATTTTCATTATGCTGCGGCCCCCGATTTTTCCGCATTACCGTGCGAGCGAGCAAGGGAGCGAGTGAGTAAAAGACTCCCAAGGGAAGATGGAAGGAAATAGAAGGCGTCACGAAGTGAGGGAAAGGGAGGTGAAGGAGTAAGATGACATAAACGAAGGAATCATGACGGATTTATTTCTTAGAAGAGCAAAAAAAGGAATTTGCGAACTCAATTTACAACACAAATGAACGTTTTTAACAACTTTATTTGATTAAAGGAGCAGAATCACCCGTTACCATAATTCCACTTTGATGAAAATAACATAAAATCCATTCTAGGCAGGCTTATCGAAAAATATAAATGAATAGTTGTGCGAAACAACAAAAGATACACAAACACACCAATCCATTGTCAAGAATTGGATAATCGAACATGAATGACACTAAGCTGATTATAAAATAATATTTTTTCCCATTTCTTGCACATCGATCAAGCTACCATTGGCATTATGTATCTGGATTGATGCTGCACCAAGTCTCCATGGTTGCACTGATCGTGATGCAAAATTCTCAAAACTAATTTGCAAATCCACGGAACTGGAAACCGGCAATCTAATTGAGGAAATTATTTTAACAAAGACAAAACCACCGGACCTGACCAACGGGAACATGGTACTTTCGGTAGTAGGAGCGTGTACAAAGACATGCTAAGGAGAAGTAGAAGTGAGCAAAACTTTACAATCAATTAATAAGAGGAAGGCACAAACAAATGACGGACGGACGGTCGTCGCGCAAATCGCTAATGAAGACCCGCCGCACTATCGGGCACTTTGATGGGCAGCAGCATGCTGGAACAACCGGAAGCAATGCCCCACTCCAACTCCACTGTTCCCAGATGAAGGAGAATCCATCAAAGAAAACACGAAGCGAGAGACAGAGAGAGAAGGCGAATCATTTAATTAGTTCAAAAGTCTGCACAGCGGCGCAGCAGCTTTCAAACTAACTTTCGGGCTCCCTCGTCCCCACCTCAGACCCGAAAGCTCTCGAGCGGTCCTTTAATGATAAAACAATCAGTTTGGCCACCCGCGTGACCAACTGCACGGACCACATCGCGGAGCGTTTTGATTAAAACTTAATTGCACCACCGGATTTTGATGTTGTTGTTTGGTTTGGATCAACCAGGACCCCCTGGAGGCGGACCGGCAGCTCGAAGCTGGAAGCCAAGCTCGAGGAAGGAAGGATCGTGAAAGGCAGACAATCTAAAATTGATTGAAATATTTACCTTCTCCAGCTGATCCGTTTTGCCGCCTCATTCACCTTCTCTGCTCTGCTTCTTGCTCTTGGCGAGTTTGCGGCCAAAGTTCAAAGCGTGTCTCGTTCCTCGCGGATCCGACTCGGCGTGAAAGGGAATGGGAACAACAAAATAAAAACAGAAAAAAACAATCCCAGAGCAAGAACAAGCGGCCGCCCGAATAAAATCCCCGATGGCGGCTCTTTCATCTCGCTTACTGTCGCCTGCCAGGGGTCATTCCTGTCTCTCACTCTCTTTGCTGGCGCTGCTTTCGGTAATCAAACTCCTGCGCTGCGCGACGCTGACCTCTGCATCCGCGTTCACGTTCACACACGGTTGGTGTTTGGGATCGGAATCAAATTATTTTCACCATTCCATCCGGAACGGAAGCGCGCCATTGAAGCGGGAAAAACGCGACCCCTAAAAACGCCACCAGCCAGCCAAAGATCCTAGCGATCCCGGAGAAGCGAGAAACGAGAAGCAAAGATGGATCGAAAAAAGGGATACTCCGTGAAGGGAAAAGGAACTTTTCGGGATCGGTCGCATGATACGTGGACCTGGCTGGCTCCGTTATCTCGGGCGTATCTCTCTCGCTCTCGCTCTCTTCCACTTCCCTGGGTACTACTCGTCTTCTGTGACAGGCAATCAGATCAGAAACGCTGACATCACAGACGTTAGCAGCGGCGTGGGAAAAAAGCGGCAGGATCCCGGGAACACGGAGCAGAAGAAGTCACTTGGGACCTACCGGGATGCCCGAAAAACTGGAACGCCCCGGACCGGTGCAGCAACAGAGGCTGGTTTGTGGCCATCAACGTCTTCGTGTCTTCTTCCTTTCACTCCGTGTAAGTGAGTACCGCAAGTTGAGGCAGCTTTACGTAAAACATCCAAATTAACATATTGATATCACGGGGAGGTCGAGAATGCGGTGAGAAGGAGGAGCACCCTTGTACTTGTTGCTCAACAGCAACAGCCCTAGAGAGAAGAGGTTGTACGTTGTATCGCCACACTGGAAGTACTTTCGCTCTGCCGAGGCGAGCTTTCATGGCTTCGCAAGCGACTCCGGGCGACCTCCTTCAGAACGCCAGAGCCGGTGCTGTCGAGCAGCTGTTGCGCCCGGCGACTGGAGCACTTGGTTATTAAAATCCTTGTCACAAATTCCCCGAACCCAAACCAAACCGGTGGCGGTGGAGGTGGGTTGAAATTGTAATTTTCCGGTCCTGCCAGACCTTCCACAACAACAACAACAACAACAACAACGCAGACGAGGACGAGAACGATGACGGCACCGAATGCCGACGGCGTACCGACCGACGAACACAAACCAGCGTCGTGTAATTATTAGTTTCCTACTCTCAGGCGCACAAAAGGCAAGGTTATTCGGAAGTCGCGGTCTGCCGTGGCTCGGTGCCGTCCACCGATAACCTTTCCTCGGCCTCGGGTCACCTCGTGGATGCGATGCTTTGTTCTCGATTTGCAAAAAGGCAAATCCACCGGCCAGACACACACCAGAGAGCTGATAGAACCGAGGAGGATGGAGATTCTGGTGGTCTTATCACTTTAGCAGATGCGACCAGTGCGCGCCCACCGCCAGGGTGATTACTGGTGTGGCGAGTGTGGCGCATGCTGATGTCATTATCGGCGCCGCCAAGATTGTCCATTTGTTGTGCTCGGCGGTACATTGAATACCCGAAGCTAGAAGACCTTCCGTTGGCTAATAGAACTTCCATCGATCGATCGACTGCGACGTGCGAGATGGGGAATCGCCATTACAATTTGGTACCTCAGGGATGTAGCCCCGAGTCACCACGCAAACACCTGAGACTGGAAGGTGGAAATGGATTTTTACTTTCGTAAGATATCATTATTACGCGCTCGTGGTCGCCCTCTCTCCACCGGTATCCAGCTCCAGCGGTTATTGGTTCGCGCACGGATCGCTGTTTAAGGAAGTTAAGCTATAAACTTGCTGGCTTCTTCTGCGCTTTTCCCAGAGCGCAGCTATGGCCGTGTAGTCGAAGCGACGGAGCAAATTGCATGTACACAGCACAAGTCCATAAACCAGAGCATCCTCCTCGCATGACCTTCCACAAACTTCCCCGGGGAGCCGAGCCATTCCAATCAACACCATCCACCAGCCCAATCCAGCGAGGGCACAGGTCGCTTATATCGTGGTACACTCCGTGAAGTCCGAACGACACTCTCTCTCTCGCGCGCGCTCCCTGGAATCTCTCAGGACACCACAAGAAGCAGAAGCACGCGAAACAACGAAAATAAAAGGTCTCAAGACCCGACCCGGGCTCGGAATGTAAAAGTCACAGACCTCGCAGGAGCGCAGGAGATGGGCCGTGGTGGCCCCAGGAGTCGCAAAAGTTGCAGTTTGCTTCGTTGATTTATTTTTATGATCCTCTGGTTCCCCAGCCCCGGGTTCCGAAATCGTTTTCTGGACGCTTTCCTCCAGTCCCAGTGTGGTGGCCTTGGCGGGGAGGAGAATTGCAGGAAAAGCTGCCCCATGCTGCTGGTCTTGTGTGATGCCCAAAAAGGGGTTTTGTTGAAGCCATAGAAGAAGAAGACAGTCGACAATTCTGCTCCTCTTGGTTTGGCCCAATTTTATGTTGTTTGCTTTTCGTTGAGCTGCTCGAGGCAGGTGCCCTGGCGCACTTTCGAAGTAGAAAGAGGTTCGGAAGAGGGCACTGCAGGGCAGGGAAAACCGTTTCCACCACCCTGCGGGGGGGGGGGGGGGGGAGATGGCCTGGGTCGCCAAAAACAAAAACCACAAACCGGGCCTAGAGAAGAAACTCAAATCGTAAATTACGTTTTATTGCATTTTAGTACAAGTTACGCGAACCGCAAAAGCCCAGGCTACCGCCGCCCTGGAGTTGTCTGTCTGTCAGTCTGTCGGTCTGGCCTCCCTTCCTCCCTCCCTTCCTTCTTGCCTCTCTCTCTCTCTGTCTGGAATCTTGAGAAGCGAAATTTGGCAAACAACAACGACGGCAACGACGGTTGCGATCACTCAGTCGCAGTACATTAGCGATGAAAATTACCTCGCACGCGAGACGTCAAATCCGCCCAAACGGAACCGTAGTCGCAAGATCAAAAAGAGCTTCTCTCGGCTCACTCGATCCGAGAAGCCAGTCAGAATAATCATGCAGCAATCATCAACAACCGTCCATAAGTTGAGTTATGTTATGCTAATACCAATTCCCCCCGCCCTCTCTCTCTCTCTCTCTCTCGGTGTCCTCCGTTCCTGCGGTTCATCTTTTGCAGAGCAAAGAAACTTTTGCACCAAGCAGAGAGGCTATACAGCAATGACGGTGGAATGGAATGGTTGTAACTTAATAAAACTCCATTTAAAAGCAGTGAAACAACTCCCTCAAAACCCGAACATTAAGCGCTTCTTCACCGAATGGGAATCGCATAAATTTGCCACCCGAACGAGCCAAATTCTTAGCGCTCACGCTCAGCACGGCGAAGGAGTTGTCCAGTACAGGCAGGGCACGTGTTTTAAAGGGAGCTGGCTGGCGTTGGCATGTAGCCAACGAAGGAGCACATTGACCGACGAAAGTTTCATTTACATTCTCCACCAGACACTACCACGGTTTTCACTCTTATTCTCAGTCCAGGAGTCCGGTTTTTGGAGGGAACTTTTTGATTAAAATCGTAGCTTTTGCAGGAATTTTCAGCACTAACACTAGCGTGCTTCGTATCGAACCTTAAAGGGCCTTCGTTCGATAGGGCGCCCGTCTTCCATTCCTGTGCTATTTCGGGG
>NC_064877.1:17505000-17520000 GCF_943734665.1 Anopheles aquasalis
GTGAATGGCGGCTTGAAGTGAGGGATATGCTAATCCCGAGCGCAATCGAAATGCAGGTGAGTGAGCCCCTCGTCTTTTCGAATATGAATACTGGCTGGCTGGTACGGCTTATTAAAGCATCTTCACGACGTCAAGGAATGTGGATGGACGCATCCCTTCCCTGTCCCGTGGCGCAACGGAACTAGGGCACCATCGTTCGTCGCTAGTTGGCGGAAAAGTGGAAAACAATTGGCCAGCTCATGACGATGACGAACACGAGGAGACGGCAGGCCCAGCCAACTGGGCGAACGATGGCCACGTCAAACAGAAGACAAAGTTTGGGTTCGCGTATCCCTCTTGAGCATTCCATGCCCGGACATAATGACGAGATTCTTCAAATAGTTTTACCCCGACGAGGACCGCTTTTGGTTGTAGTAGTTGTCATCACCATCATCGTCGTCGTCGTCGCTGTCCTGGAATTTGTGCCTTTCCGAGGATATACACACATTTTTGGGATAGCGTGCGGAAATCACGGCGGAACCGGCACCGGAACAGCGGACAGGGGATGTTAATTTATTCATTTGTTTACGGTACTCGTAGCTACCGGGCGGTGCGGTGGATGAAAAGGGTGCTCAGCAAGTGACCAACCACTGTAGAACGTGACGCAGCCTGTGATGTGTTGTGTCCAGAGTGATGACGAAAGGGCTGACGAAGGTGCTGACTATTCCGCTTCCTGCTGTTGCTTTAAAGAGGACAAGCCGCAGCTAGAGACGACTCATCTTTAGCCTGAATATTTTAACGGATTAAACCGAACCCAAGCCCTGACGTCAGAGTCAACAGCAAAGCCTAATGAGACTCGCTCAAAGCCTAGCAGGATTTATCCCCTTTCCTTCCTGAAGCGCAATCTGAAGCGCTCGTTGAAAAGGATAACTACTGGGAACGGACACCATTTGTTGTTGACCAGTAATAGGAGCCCATGCTCCAGGGAGCACCGACAAGTTGTCGGTTGAGTCTCAACACTATTTATGGAATCAATATTTTAAGGACCGCTAGAACTGCCCATGTGGTTCCGGGCTGCAGCACCAACCCTGCAGCAGTTCATTCCCTAGAGACCCACGAACGCTACGACAGGAAACAAGGATCGCAGTAAGCAAATGCAGCAACTCATAATTCATTCCACCAAACGGGGAAGTACGGGAAAACCCTCCAGCAGTTTCCCTTTTCCACTACGTCAAACCATTAACACACTCCCTAGTGTGTATTCCGCGTTCTTCCGTGGAAGCGCATGTAGCCGCCATTTTTGCATGTCGGCCCCGAGATCCTCGGGAATTGTTGGAGAACTGCGTAGCCACACCTCTCTACCAAAAGGAAAGCATTCCCCGAAAACCGTGAAACCGAAAAGCGGTCAAAACAAACTCAACAAAACACACGCTGCCAAGCAGGGCTTCCGGGGGGGGGTTTTCGGTGTCGGTCTGAGCTCTCTCGAGGGACCTACGTCAAGGATCTGTGTATGTGATTGTGTGTGCACGGCCGTAGCACTAACTCGATTACTTCCTCAGCCAAACTAGCATCGCAAGCCGCCGCTAGGTCCGCCAGAGCGGCCATGGGAAACGATTTCCGTCGGCAAAAAATGGCGGGATGTCGGCTGGCTCGGAACACCGTGGCCTCGTTTCCACGACTCCAGGACTAGCGCCGGACAACACCACCACCGGGCGGCACTGTTTTGAATATTAAATATTTACGAACGCAACTGGAGGAACTGGGCACCCTGGTGGGGGGGGGGGGGGGGGGGGGGCGACAGCTTAACCAGCGGCAACTCCTGCGGCCTGGCCCTGGGGAGGGAAGGAATGATGAAGCAGCCGTGGACTTGCTAATTGGGCCGCGCCACCCGGTGTCAGACACACACTCTCTCTCTCTCTCTCTGTCTCTCTCTCCAGTGTGGTTCTAGACTCACTGCGCAGTAGCCACCATCACTTTCAGCGGCCTCGACAGCAGCAGCAGCAGATTACAGGATTACATCGCACTCCGGGACTAGCAGCACACACGGCTCTGTGTGCTCGCGAGAAGCGATAGGAAAATGGTGGCGATAAGCAAATGCTACCGGCTCGGGGGAGAAATTGAACGAAATCTGCATGCGATTTACATATTCCAGGCAGGAGCCGAGATGGGAGAAAGGTGCACTCCCGGCACACCCATCCCGGCGTGGCGTGGATGGTTTTATGCTCGAGCACAAACTTATCATCAAAAGATAAATTACGAGCTGCATGTATTTTCTATTTCCCATTCCTTTCATCTGTTTGCATATTCTCTCGCTCTCCTCGCACTGAACTCAACCAGTGCGAGAAGAGAGAGAGAGAGAGAAAGTTCTTAATCAACGCACGGGATCCAACTCGGGCCTTCTTTCGAGCTTGATGGCTCCATTCCTTGGTACCACACATCCTCGGGTGACGATGACTGATGGGCGCCTGCTAGGATCAGGATTTGAAGCGTTTATCCATGAACAACGGGCCAGCACGGGACTGAACCCTCTTCTGTAAACGCCTCAAACGAACCGAGCTCACGGCCTACTCGCTATGCAAATACCGTCCTCGTTTCGTTTGCGGGGCCCTCAATTTCCTCAAACCATTTCCAGCCACAACAAACGGCATGCCACCGGGCCAGTCTCCGGCCGTCCTTTTTTCCCCCCTTTAACCCCCCCAAAATGAAGTGAACCAACGAGATTGATAACCGGGCAAACAGTCACGGTACGGCACGCCAACAATAACCACCCAACAAATGGCTCCCGGGTTGTGTGGCTTGCGTGCGCTGCTCGGCGCTGTCGAGTGACTGTTTGCACTGGAGCAGCATTTTGAAGTGTTTGAATCTAAAACAGAAACATGCACAATTGCATGCCCCAGCACCACTCAAACTGTGGCGGCCATGTTGGTATGTTGATTTAGAATTGAAAACAGCCACCGGAACCGGATCGGAACAAAAAAATGCCCACAAAATTCATTATCCTACGTTTGAGTGGAGCACTCATCAGTGGGTTGAGCTGTTGTGGTATCATTTGATCGAGCGATGGTCCATTTAAACTTTGAAACTGTGTTTCAAAATTGTTTCCGATATTCTTCTATCACCGTAAATCGACGGTAAAGAATGTCCTTTTCGGTGCTTTCACTTTCGAAACAAAAAATAAATACCTCGAGATCTCATTAATCGCGCCAAATCGATCCTCATCATCTATAAACGAGACGGTAATCGAACGAGGCGCATTCCCATGGTCGATAATGGTTCGTCGCTATCGCGAAATCTAATCCCTCCACGAATGGCCACATGCAGGTGAAAAGTTCTCCTCCACGCAATCACAATCTCTCTTCACCAATCTTTAATGGCACTTCACAGGCAGCACTTCAGGAATGTCGGCGAGCCCCTGCCATCGGTAAGAGCCAGAGCAGCCAGAGATACAATTACATGCTGCTCCTGGGTCTCGTAGCCACGAACAGACCACCAACAGCCAACACGGTAGAACCCACCTTAAATTGATCAAACACAACCATTCGCATTCCGTGACTCGGTGAAATCAATATGCGGCGAACACCAATAAACTTCCTTCTTCTCCGCTCCAAGCCCACGGTTGACAGAAGACACGCATCCGATGAGCACGATCAAGCAGAAGACGAAGTAGAAGAGCTCCAGGGGACCGAGCTGTTGTTTCAAATCCATTTCCAAATTTCAAAATCGATTTGACCAAAAAACGGGGCTGGGCACAACATGGCGTTACCACGCACCGCACGCTGGGGACTGGAAAATCGATTTCCGTTGCGACGGTTGACCCCTTTCTGACCAGAGGACTTGTTCCTGTTCGGTCACAGATTGACGCCTCGCCATTCCGACGACGATGAGTCCAGTTCGAGGAGCGCGCGCACACCGACACTAAACACTGTTGCCCGTTATCGGATTCCCGGTTCCCTAAACAGCCCGTGAACAGGCTGACGTGAGTGAGTAATAGCGCGATGGCGCGATGGTTCCAGGAACGCGCACAAGGAACACGCCTTGGAAGCAGCACGGCCCGGGTTTTTGGGCCGATAGCGCGCGAGACAGATAGAATTACTTCAATCATATTTCATTGCCGTAACCACCACCACCACCACCACGGGCTGTGGCGTGAGCATCGCGTTCTGCCTTTTTTCGGTGTCGTCGTCGTCGGGCGGTGGACTGTCAGCCCAGATCCCCCGGGGGCGACTGCTGCGCGAGATTTGATACTTTTCCCTAGCGCTCTCTCCCAAAGGGGGCGCTACCCCTTTCTCTGTCACCTTTTCTCGAGTCTCGTAGCTTTGTGGCCGGAGTCGAATGTAGGAAGGAAGTGTGATTCCTCTTCCTCCACCTCCACGTTCCCTCTGGGGGGGTGCTCGATCTTCGATGTGATCCGCTAGACCTCTCTCTCTCGCTTGGCTTCGTCTTTTCCGTCTTTTGCTGCTTGTTCTGCCGGATGTGTCACAACACACGCTGGCGTCACGCTGTGTGTGTCTGTTCGATTTTCGACAACCACACCAACCCCCTCACCCTTCAATTCCACCCTTCTCTCAGGGCCCCACGGTCCATGACACGCGCAGTAATAACGTTCTGTCAATTTGATTTTACAAAACGGCCGCCGTCTGCCATCGATCGAATGGCTCAAGGCGTTGGAGGGTTGGAGGGAAAAGAAGAAGAAGGAAGACAAACAGTTTAAAGGAGAGCGCCAAACCGGGCGGAAATATCCTTCGCTTGAACCTGTCATCGCAACGCCATTGGATTGCCGCCATTCCGGTTGGCCAATCCTCGGTTGGCAGGTGCATCTAATTGACGTGGCCGGCGTAGATGCACATCAGCTGCGAGCCTCCGTTGCCTGCGACTCCTGACTGGTCATTGAGTAATTCGATACGGGCACCCCGAAACGGAGCCGAGCAGCCCGGAGAGAGAGGATATCGAGCATGATTAATCGTGACAACGAGATGCTTCGGTTTATCGATTTCGGTTTTCCTCCTTCCTTTTTTTTTACACAACTTTGGGATGTTATTGGGATGCAGGAAAGGGAGGGGAATTGATCCTCCGATGCCACCACACGTGGATTAGGAATTGTAATGAGCATGAAGTTGGGAAGTTTATTGAAAGTAAAAAAAACGCCTCGAGAACCTGTTTTATTTCGTTCACTCGATCACCCCTCTTTATGCGCTCTCGACAAGCAACTATCACAACAACGATGGATGGGGCGTTGCATGAAACAATAGAGGGAGCGCGCGCCCTTGATTTGAGACGCTCCCCGCCGCGTTTGGTGTCTAATCAAAATGCAAAATTATATGCCCGTCCCCGGATGTGTGGCCGGTGCATCCTCGTATGACACTCTCGCCGCCCCTTATTGGGCTCAAGTGATGTACCGACCAGCTGTTACAACGAGGAACGAGGAAATCACTCGCCGGCACGCACGCACACCATCATCGTCATCATCGTTTGGGTGACGGAAAAAACATTGCCCAGCTCTTTATCGGGGTGCGAGACGACAACCAGAGGGTCCTCGAGTATTGGCAGCTCGCATGCTTCGTGTTTGTCCCTTTTTGTCGGTCGGACACATCCTTCGCAACCCCTGGAGGGTTGTTTCGATTTTCTGTTTTTTTTTTTGGAAAGTTAGGAGGTAACATACGTGCCAGCTGGAGCGGGGGGAAAAGAAGAGGAATAAACGAAGGGAAATGTTGTAAATTGTCTTTAAATTACGTTCATAACATTGGCGAGCGACACAATGACATAAGGAGACCCATTCCTTTCTGGTGTCTCCTTTCTCTCTGTGTTTGTTCTGTTTTGTTCAAACCCAAAATACGTCTGTGGTATAACATTTGGAGAATGTATGCGGAACAGCAGCGGAACACGTGGCCACGAGATTCGAGTGCTTATTGATCCCGATTCGTAGCCACAAAATTGGGTTTTAAAGTGGAACGGACTGTGCAGCTTAAAAGCCGGGACTCACTGGAAGCATAATTCTTTCCACTACTTGTACATTCCTCGCCTGGATTGCATATTTCAATTACGCCAATCGAATCCACAGCCTGTGTGCCCGTACAAAGGTAGAGAACGGTGCCCGATTATGCTCGGAATTGGGTCATAAATTTTCCCACCAAAAACCCCCCCAAAAGCCGTACCGTGGGCCGGGTGGTTTGAGGACACCAGGGAGGACCAGCAGAGGGGGAGAGCATCCAGCTGCACTCCCAATTTGCGCTTCACTGCTCCTCTCTGTTCCCCCGAGCCATTTATCGTCCACGTCTGATCCGTGTCTCCGGCGAGAAGAACGTCGCCCGCGGAAAGTGTTCGTGCCTCGAGTGTTCCCAGTCCCGGAAGAAAACAACAACAACAGACCGACCGTATGGCAACACCCTGAAACCCCCGGAACGAGTGAGAATAGTTAATTGGGAGGGATACCAGCCACCGGGGCCCACGCGAGACGGCATATCGTTTACGGAAGAGGAATCCGTGACCGAATAACCCACCCCCGGACCTGCACCCGGAACCTGCTACAGAATTGGCAGGTAGAGGGTTGGGCTTTGGGTTGTATTGGGTTGCGATGGTCCCGTGAAGGCGTTGATTTCCATTTTCTCTCTCCATTTTCACGGACAGCAACGAAAAAGGATAACGGAAGCCGGAACGGCACGGCAACTGGCAACTGGCAACTGAACCCGCAAAGAAAAGGCAAGCAGGACGGATGGAAGGGATGTTTAATTAGGTGCTATTGGAGTTCGTGTTCGGTTCGTGCTCACTGATCCTTTTGGGCCCGGGTTGTACCTGGCACTCGAGCAGGAGGAAATCCCGCGCGTTGGTTCGAACTTTTTTTTTTCTCCAAGGGACCATGACACATCCAAGGAGCTTTGAAGGTGTATGTGGTGTGTCTGAATGTACGCGACATCGCTATGGGAATGTGAGAAAGATAAATAAAGCGCAAAGAGAGGGAGAGCCGTTTCTCCCTCTCGGTCTCACTCCAATTCTCAGCCTTCTTTCCTTCGCCTTGCGCCAGTATCCTTTAAAATCTAATTCACTTCCAGCCAGGACGTGTTGGCGACGATTGAATGTTGTTCCTCCAAACAGAAAACACCCGAAAAACAGGGCTGAAACCGAAACGGAGCCAATTCAGGCGCTGGCCAGGCGCTGGCCAGGCGCTCGAATGCACGCGATTGAAATTCGATCCCTCCGGTGTCTTTCAGGAGTTTCCGGTGTTCCTGTCCCCGGGCTTATTTCAAGCAAACATGCACACCGAGGTATCAGGTGGTGGTCTCGGACACAACAGTCGACCGTCGTTTCGGGTTATTTATTTACTTTTTGTCTTCGATCCCGGGCGACCGTTCCTTCCCTGGTTGGTTTATTTGCTCATCAATGGGGATTACGAAAGAAGAAAGGAATGATCGCGGGACAGCGATGCAAAAATGCATTCCCATAAACTTTCATTTCCCAAAAAACGATCATCATCGATTTTGTGGCCAGCGCACCTAAATCACTTCCTTCCCAAAATGACCACCGCCGTCTCGATGTTTATGACCGCCAGAGCTTGCCAGAGCTCGCCGGCATCGAGGGAGTTAATGAAATATTGAATTGTCATCGTTTAATCAGCCGAGCGCAATGCAAGATGCCTGTGTGCCAGGTCGGCCAAAAACGAGCGAACGAACGAAAGGAGGGAGAAGAAGAAAAAAGGCATTAAAATCCCTGCCGGCATCAATTACAAATCGTGAAAATCAATTTCTCGACACGCACGCACGCACGCATCATCCAGCTGCCAGCTCATTTGGTGGCAGCGCGGCACACTGCGGCGTGGGGCACCGGGGGGCCCAGACCACCAGAAACTGATGTCCCCATTAAAGCGCAATAATCGCGAGCGCGAAACCAACCGATGCTGATTGCAAATGAGTCGCGCAGAAACAGAAACAGAGAAAAAGGGAGAAGAAATCGGAGAAAAAATATGTCCCACGACGGAGACATAAATTTTCGCTAAACGCACGAATTAAATGCACATAAAACCGGCACCGGACGGACGGTCCCTGGTCCCCGGTCCCCAGTCCCCATTCCTCCGGGTTGATGATGATGAACAAACTGATGAACTCCACAGCACATACTGATGCTGATGCTGACTGATCAAGCAAAGGGAGTGTGCGGTCGCGATCGCAAAACTCACCGAGAGAAGACAACCTGGTGTGAGCTGCAGGTGGTCCCCTTCGCCCTCCACCAACCTCCCTTTGTGGGGGAGAGATAGATCGAGATAGAGCTTTTGAGCCGTCCGGCCGTCCGTCCGTCCGTTCGTTCGTTCGATCGTGATCGCGATCTTATGTGCTACGACGAACCGTGGCTGAGTGGGCCGCCACAGCCACAGACACGTACGCCAGACTGACACGATATCAATCTCGATCTTTGACAAACCTATCGCACCGAGGGGTGCGCGCTTCATGTTCCGCCGTTGTTTGTCTGTGAAGCAGCAGCAGCAGCAGCATAACGTGATGCTCGAGCATTTTTGTTTCCATCCCGCTCCACTGGAATGTCCGCCAAACATTCCGAAACTCCACAACCACTCCACTCCCGTTAGGCAATCGACACAGAGGGAGAGGGAGAGAGAAAGAGTGAAGAGGGACGTTCGCGAAAGCGACGCTGCTGTGGCTGCTTTCTTGCGGCCTTTAAAACGGGCGCTTTTGGGACATGTACGGGGAGGACCGGCACCAGCTTTTTCCACTTTGATTAATGAGATTAAGAACGTGAGCTGCAGACAGCGACCGAGAACCGTGTTCGCTTCCTTTCGAGGTCAGCAATGGAGTAGAGGATTGAAGTGGATTACCGGACAGACGAAGACGCGAAGGAGAGTGGTTCGGGATCGCCCCGCTCAGCGGGCGGCGATCATTTATCAACAAAAACGCAAAGAAATCCTACAAAACGACGGCTGGCTTATCGGCCAGTTGGTGGGTTTTGGGGCCAGAAAACGCGTTAACAAATGACTTACCTTCTGTTCTAGCACCGCACCGCACCACGAGGCCGAAACAGTGAAATGCAAATGACCGCGACCAGCGACGACGCGCGCGTGGCGACGATGATGACGAAGAATCTGTCTTAACCGGAGCAAACCTTCCACGGGGCGCACACACGGGGCACCAGGATTTGACTAATAAGTGCAAGAAGATTACACGATCCACCACCTCCCCCGCCACCTCCGTTGGAATGTTTAAGTAACATTTGGCTTAGGGCTAAACCGTGGCCACAGCACCGGCATGCCGGGAGTGAAAACCGGTGAAAGAAAATTGCAGGAAAATGTTACCTCTTCGTGCTCGTGTGGCCTGCTTTGTGGCCCTTTTTGTGCGAAATAATTGCCCAGCGCACCAACAACAACAACGGCAACAAAGCAATCCGCGGGCCCCGGAGGCGCGGCATTAAATGCGGAAAGGCCGCACCGTCGAGCGCAGAGGCCAAATAGTGAGCGTGGTGGGGGCCACGGAGGGATGGCACGGAAATCGGCACGAAAAGATTAATCTATAATAGATCTTAGCTCCCATCCGGGAGCGCGACCACGAGCTCGGAGATGCTGGGAAGCTTTTTGCGAAGGGAAACAGGGGGGGGCTGGAGGGCTGGTATCCAAGCAGACCGCGCGCTACTGACTAGCCGCCTTGGTGCGGCCGTGGACCGCAGTTGGCTCCGTTGTCTTGGCAACATGATTTCCTTCCTTCTTGTTCCTTTCTCCTCCGTTTTCGTTTGCTCGCTTTTCAACTAGTTTTGCTCTCCGCGTGGTCTTATGCTGCTGGAAACCCGGTTTCGTTCTGTGTGTTTGTGGGGAGATCGCCGCAAGAAGACGAGCTTTGCGTGGATGTTTTTGCCGTTTTTGTGCTTCTTCGTCTCCCGTTTCGCTGCGGCCACGCTGTTGCATTAACCTTTTTTTTTCTTTTTGTTGCTTTTGCTCATCCCAGCTCAACCCATCTCCGTCCCCGCAGTCGGTCGGTCAGTTTGCGAGGATCACACCAACACCAACGTCGCTCAGCTGGCAGCAGGCTGGTTTCGAGAAGCAAAAAAGCAGTCAGTGGTGGCGGTGGCGGTGGCGGGTGTTTTTGTTGCTGCCTCGGAACACGCTTTTGCCAGGGAAGATACCACTTCTCCGACTCGCACATACACTGGGACACACACAGAGGCACACAGTCACAGCAAGGCACACTAGCAGAGCATCTTCGTGTTCTGCTGCTTCTCGCTTTTGAGCGCACCTTTTGCTTTGCTTCTGCTTTGCTTTTATTTATCTTCTGTCGTAACGCAGGACACAACAACCACCAACAGCACCACCAACGAGGAGTGGTGGACCGGATTCAGATTTTGTCACAAATATTCTAGATACAAACACACACCAGCGTAGAAGAGATAGACACACGATGCACCACCGACGTAAAGTGCATTCAACGTCGTCGCTGCATAAGCTGCTGCGATGCTCCGGTTGTTGTGCTTGTGGACTTGTGGTCCAATTGAGGAGTCTGCCCCCACCAGAGGGTGGTGTGAAGGTAAGAGACTGCAGCACGAGAAGGAGGAGGAGGAAACCAAACAACACCGCGCGCACCAAACAGAAGTGAAGAAGAAGGAGGAAAAGGCTTAAAAACTTCAAAACACAACAACACCACCACACCAACCACACCACGCACACACTTTGGGCGAGATATGCTCCAAGCCCACCTTCCCCCCCCCCCCCCCCTTTACAGAAGACCACATCTCCTCCACACGAACTCTCGTGGCGAACGGTGGTGGCGCAGCGCGAACTGCAGAAGAAGACAACAACAGAAAACAAACCGGAAAACATCCACAGCATCCCCAGTGCTGTGGCCCCACAAACGGCTCCAGCATCGCATCCAGCAAAAGCTTCGTTTGGATGCTGCGGCTGTTCGCCACCCGCTCTCGACCAGAAGGGCGCCATCGCAACGCCGTAGACAGCGGCAGCGGCAAACGGTTAAGCGGGTTTTTGTCTTAAAAATGAAACGAAAACGGACCAGGTGGGGTGCACACCGGTGTAGACTGATGGTGGCAAGTGGCCACGGGAGCAAGAAAATGGTCGAACATTTTCTTTCAGTCACCTTTGCCGAGGCCTACTGGCTTTAGCGGGAGTTGGGGATTTTGGAGGTGTTTTTTTTTCCTAAGCAAATGGCAAAAAAGGAAGGAAAAGCAGGCCGCAGGAACACAGTTGGCGGTGGTTCTCGAGTTCGAGCCTCCTTGAGAGAGAGCACGGGGGTTTGCTGCTGCCCGCGAGCATGGAGGATGAAACCGAATCCGACGACACAAACACAAAATGAGCTTTTTTTGCGGGATCCTCCTAACATTTGTGGCGTGGAATCCGTCGTGGAAGCTTACACACAACAGCGTCGAGTGGCGAAACGATTGGATTACTCTCGCGCGCTGGATTATCACTTATCACAACGGGGCCAACATGACACGAGACCGACGACGAGATTGCCGCCTATCCGCACGATAGGCACACACGCGAACACGCCGCCCGCACCGTTGATTGACGCGAACAACCGACAACACCAACGCCACACGCCGCCAGCACGGCACACATCGAGACACAATTCCAGCAGCGGGCCACTTTCACGCGGTCAAGATTTGCTAGCGGCGTAGAACGACGGAGAAGAACCACTTTTACGCGCTGTTCCGCGGTCAGGATCTGCTGGCGTTCAGCGTCCGCACCGTGCGACATCTGAGAGAAGATTGCCGAGAGCGAGTAAAAGCGAGAGCAGGCGACCGTTCGTGGGAGTCGTTCTTTTGCAGTTCGGCCAACTTCGGTTTCGGTTCGGATGCGTTCTCGGAATGGGAAACGTGGAGAATACGGTGAGACTTTCACTTTGAGAGTTAGAGAACTTCATACAAATAAAATGTAACAAATATAAAAACAATATGCATTTTTTCTGTGATACATGAGAACTTGCAATTCAATCTATAAAAATAAATGTCTCACAAATGTTCTTCCTGTCGTGTAGACCCTCGGTTCGGTATTTCAACAAAGCAAATGGGAGATAGCACGAACTGTCGCGTGCTCTTTCGCTCTGCATTGCTCTCAGTAGTGGATTTCATCCGAAGATGTACGTACGATGGTTTAGTGGGCACAATGGAGTTCTCGTCAAATTTCGGTCTGGCGCATTTTTGTTCAAAGCCGGGGACTAATCGTTAGGTGAACACATGGTTTATGCTCAATGGAGAAACAAGCAACGAAATGCAGAGCATATTTTACTAACTCGTCGACCGCGTGTTGGTCAATTTTTTTATGTGATGATTGCCAAACTTTCAACTCTTGAGATACATTTTAATCCTAAAACTAGCGGACAGTATCCTCTTATGATTTTTAAAGACAGATTTGGCCGCACTCAACATAAAAAACGTAAAGTGCTAAATAAAAGAATAGTTCTGAGAGTCAATTTCGCATGAATGAGTTCGTGGGAAACCTTGTATAATAAAATATAATTAAAAAATTACAAAAAAATATCCAGTGATCATTAAACGCATGTGGCTCAATGGTCTAGGGGTATGATTTTCGCTTAGGGTGCGAGAGGTCCCGGGTTCAAATCCCGGTTGAGCCCGTTAAATTGTTATTTTATAAATTTGCTGAGTAATTAACAAAAATATTAATAAAGTACTAATTAACCAAACATCACAGCCTATTGTTATACTTGTGAAATGATGTAAATCATGCCAATTTATACGTGCTCGCTCTCAACAGCTTTAAGAAATCTCAAACTGATGTATATTATTTCTTTCACTTAATTTATTTCTTGTAAAGATCAATCACTCACTCATATTTCTGATTTTTATTTCTGATGCATGCATTATGCAGGTTAATGGGTCACACAATTCTTATCTGCTGCATCTCAGATTGTAAGGCCCTCGTAGACCTAGTGACCCAAAAACAAAAAGCATTTCCACTTAGACCCCAAAAAGACTCCCCACAAAGGAACATCCACTTCACGACTTGGAGCTGGAAGAAATTTATTGATATTTATGAATGCAGAGCATCGCTATGTGTTGCTTCTCTGTACCATTCCACTTCAGTAGATGTCCCTAAAGGATGACCCTAGAAAGGGACTCTATCGCTTAAATTGATATTTTATTGTTGAAGAAGTTTTGACCAGTCGATCCTCACCATTTCAAAGAACCGCACGAGGGTGGTGTGGACGGGCATCAGGAAGATAAACACTCCGAGAAGGAATTGCTGGGAATAAAGCGATGTGACAAGCGAATGAGTTCGGCTTGATGCTGAACGAACTGGAAAAACGAGCACATAATGCCAGGAATCGTTGGAAAAATGGGATGCGCGTTGGTGGAACGATGCCATCCGTTTCCGCCTTTATTCTTTTACCGAAATCGCTTTTCCTTTCCGTGCCATGAAATTTACAGACAGCTGTGTGCCAGCTCATGTGATGGGAAAGCCAGACAGCCGTGTGCCAGCTCATGTGATGGGAAAGAACACTCAATGATGCGGTCATTATTGTTCCTGTTACGATCGATTTCGTACCAATTGTCATGAAATCGAAGCGTGACAGGTAGAGAATATGCATAATTGGAAAATTCTTTCCGCGAAAATGTAAGGATAAAAATAACTGTTCAACATTTCAGTAGCAACTTGACGATACCGTGTAAATATACACTGTCAACGGAAGTTTCCAATCAATAACAATCTCGAATACCATACACAAGTGCAAAGAAGCTCGATTCTATATTATCACCTTGTAAACCAATTTCCAAACTAAATCGAAAAAGGTATTAGCTCTTGACAGGTTCATAGATACACGAGAGCGAGTCAACACGGTCACATTGTCACTTCTCGAATCACGTTGGAATCATAAGTCGAGCAACGAATTTAAAGGTACCGTACCTGAACCACGACCAGCTACATGTGCTACCATTCTGCTTCGTAGTGAAAGCGTCACTTTCATGCTTTTCAATTACACTGGTTCCGACTGTTGTGGCAGAATCTTCCCTTCTATCAACCAAACATTCAGTGTACCAACGTTGGTTGCTGATTTGATGTTTCGTCCGCAGCAAGAGATGAAATATTGAAGGCGCTTAGTGAAACAAGCTCTTCAGCGATGCCGCGAAAAACAGGCAAAAAGTACCCGAGCAGTGCGATGTGTTGATCCGAAATGGAATCTGTCTAGTGCTGAATTAGTTTATTAAAGTGAAACGACGAAGAGCTGGTTGGTTGGCATGGTACTCAGCACTGGCACACACGTGAGCGTCCGTTTTCACGCATTCTTGGCGCACCACGAGGGGGAAAAAGGTTGAAACAAGCAGAGTGATCTTTTTCGTGTGTACTTGGCATGCAAGCGGAGACATTCAAAATTTACCTGTGACGATGAACTGACTGATGCACGGCACGAAACTTTCACCCAAATTGAAGTTGCTACTTTTTCGTTGACTTACTACTACGCATTGACGAAAGACACCGGATGATCCTTCATTCACGCTACTTGTAACGCTCATTCGCATTGTATAAGGAAGGACAAGTTTTCGTCGTACGTAGTACAATCATTGTATCTCTTCTGCATTTCAATGTAGCAACAGCAAGCCATCAGAACTACCTTTAAATTCAGTTTCATGTTTCATGCAGCGCACGTCGCACAATGCCAACCGTTGGAATCATGTCTTTTCTATTGTTTCTGTCGGCTCAATGGTCTAGGGGTATGATTCTCGCTTTGGGTGCGAGAGGTCCCGGGTTCAAATCCCGGTTGAGCCCTATTGTTTTGTAGAAATAATGCTTCGTACACTTGTTGTTACTACTCACAGCAATTATGCAACAATAGCAAAGCTGCAGTACACTCAGGCAGCTGCAGTTTTCATAAAAAGTATGCCATTGGAATGGTGCGATCAATAACTGCCTCTGTTTAATATTTTTGGTGATCGTTTGTTGCTTGATGCGCTGTTGCCATCATGTCCTTTCTATTGTTTCTGTCGGCTCAATGGTCTAGGGGTATGATTCTCGCTTTGGGTGCGAGAGGTCCCGGGTTCAAATCCCGGTTGAGCCCTATTGTT
>NC_064877.1:17532500-17537500 GCF_943734665.1 Anopheles aquasalis
AAATACGGGAAGTAAAGTTCTTCTGCCTTACAACGATCCAACAACGTGTAGAACCAGCGCCAGACAGGAACCATTATTGGACTCTTCTGCTACTATCTAGAACCAGCACCGATGGTCCCTTCAATGGATCCCCCCGGATCCGTTGCTGGTTGCCACAAAAAAGCTGTTTTCGATTTACGATTCCTAAACTACGGAACCGGCGTATCCTGGTACGGTATCGGTTTGCGGCTTGTGGGTTGTGGTTTCCGGTCCCCTACTGATCTCGGAGCGTAGAGCACTGCTAGCGACTCCTGCTAGTCCAGCATCTTACAAGCTGTGGATGGTTCTCGTTCGCTTCTTCCCGATGCGCCCAGGAATAACATATTCCGCGGGACGGGGTCGTGGTCGACGGTGGGGCGCCTGTAAGAGCCCGTTGGCAACAACATCCGGAATTCATAGGAAAACCCCGAGAAGGAAGGCCAAGACCGTGCTCAATCGATTTGCTTCTAATCGATCTGAGGTTTTACAGCTTCCGCTAGCACCGGACCAGGACCCATTTTGCTAGCAACCGTCGGCAAGGGTTGATTGTGTTTCGGTTAGCTTTGGATTAGTTTTAGTGTTTGAGAAATTAAAATATTCCCTACACGACGTTTCAACGCAAAGGTGGACCACCTTTGTTCTATCATCGAGGTCATTAGGGATTCGATCTAACGGTTCAATCGAGCGAAGTCGAAGAAGGCCCTGCGGAATGAATCGAAGTATCTAAATTATCGAAAGGGCCTGTGAGATGGTCGCCAGTGGTTGAATAGGGAACAACGAAAATGAATTGACGCACCCAACCTGTTGGATGGAAGGCTTAACACATCCTTTGTGTGGTTACGCATTCAATGTTAGCTCTGTTTGTCCTTGTTAATTCACATTCACAAAAACGTTACCCACCTCTTCCCAGAAGCAGCGTAAGAATGTTGTCGCCAGACATTTGCCAGACATCTGCTGTTTGTCGAAAAACGAACCTTCACCGGGCTGTAAGGTCTGTCAGCTCAGTCGATCCATTGGAAAATTGAATTAAATTTCCCACGGAGCACCAGCACGGAACGTGTAGGCGAACGAGTGAATGCCATTGACTGAAAATACGATTTTGCTAATAGCTACCGCCGCCGGTTCTACTCAATGATACTTCAAATAAATTAGCAAGCACACCGTGGTGATGATGAAAAGCTTATCAAGCGGTTCTAGCGGCGGCTCCACATTCCCAACACAAATGTACGTCTATCAGTCATGAAACATGCCACTGGTTTGGATCTTTTTCGCGATGAGAAATGCCATTTCCATTCGTTGTTACTGGATTGTCAATCGAATTTTGTGTTTGGAGCAGTTTGCAGTCAGCTCACTCCTTAGGAGTTCAACGGCATCGGCTCCGGTTCTCACGGTTGGCAATCAATTCAGAACACTGAAGGCAGATCGCGCGGCTAATCAACAAACGCGTTAAGAAGTCGAAACCGTCGTAGATTCAAATTCTATTCCAAGAGTTTCCATCGCGTTGGAATGCACGTACGCACACGCTCGACGCTGTTGATGATACATTCGTCAGCAAGTGCCTGTAACACCAATGTTGTGTAAACGAAGCAGGATATATGCTGACGGGCTCTTGTCTTGCGGTGCCATTCGCATTATTCGCATTAATTCGCCATTCTCCGCTTCAAAATCAGCTCCTCTTTCACTTTCATCCACCTCTTCAAAGGCACCACGAAGACGGCCACCACTTGGTGTGCGGTTCCGTTGAAAGCCAAGGAAGAAAGGACCACGCAAAGATCCGCTCAGATCCACTTCTCCCTTGCGATACCACAATCATCGAGCGAGCGAGTACAGTGCACGATTTGCGATAATCAATACTAAAGACACTCGTTTTGCTCGTTTCGTTTGCTCGTTAGACCATCCAAGAGCTGGTTTTTTTTTGTGTATTGAATTATCGTTCTCCATTTTCCTTCGTTCTTCAACAGCAAACGAGATTGTTCTTCGAGGAGGACAAACTTCGAGTGAACGACTGTATCAAAACGTGCTACCAGCATGGTGGAAGTACGGCAAATGTTTCTTCAATAAGGCCACGACGCCAACAGGGAAAGGGAATATGGTTTATGTATTCAAATCACGCTCACCAGGACTCCAGGGCAGACACAGGGAAGCAGCTCCAGTACAGGTTGCACACTTTATGCTCGCCGTTTGCCACACAAACACCCAGCTACGGCCACAGAGACACACAATTGTGACAATCGAATAAAATGTGGTGCAAAAGCAGCCAGATGACCTCTTAGCGTAAAGCCCCAGCATAAAGCCATTTGTACCGCTTGTCATCTCGATCGTAGACAAGTATCAATGGATGCCACGAATCGGTTGACGGAAACAGGAACCGGGAAGTAGTAGAAGTAGGAAAAGGAGGAGGAAAAAAACACATCAACATGTAGTTCCGGTGCTTGTGCAGCAGGCCCCGGATTGGCATCGGTGTTGTACGATGGAACAATAAATTGTTCGCCCACCGCGAAGCACGAGCACGCGACACCACAATCGGTGCCACCGGCGTACTGTTGGCCTGATACATTCGGCCTGTGTGCGAGTGTCGGTGTGTGCCGGCACGGTTCGCAGCTAGCCAGAACCAGAAGTCATCAGTTTCGGTGGCAGTAAATCATGGGATGCGTTTAATAAATTATTAGCCGTTTGAAATTTATTGCACCGAAGCAATTCGTGACCTCAAGCGACCTTACGGTGAGGTCACGTCAGGTTTCGTCGCGAAATAAGAATTAATTCAATGCTTCTGGAGGTGCATTGGAGTTTGCTTTGGGTGGGTGTGGGTGTTCAGACCAAATCAGACTAAGCGAACCGGCGGTGCACCGGAGATTCTAATATGTGTTCCTCTTTAACTCATCTAAGCGGCGCAATGAAATGAGTTAACAAATCCGCTTTCTCTCAGAAGATCCACTCAGTCCACGAAGCGAATGAACGAAGCAAATTTGAAATAATTTGAAGCTAAAGTACCAGCACTTGGATGAGCTCGGAACAAACGAGCTAAACTTTAACGCCAACAACGTGCCGAGTTGCAGTTTGCTCACTTTTTCCCGACCAAAAAAAAAAACACTAATGCTCGCTGCACACTCATGCCCTGCTGGCCCTGCTGAGCATTAAAGTGCACCAGCTCTAACCTCTGGTAGCGTAGCTTGGCACCACCACCTGCAGATGGCAAATCGAATCTTCTCTTCCCAACAACCGTTACTCATCGGGTTTATGGGCTCCCGGGCAGCTTAACAGTTAGCAGGAACCAGCAGCAGAGCATGTCAGCGAAAGTGGTGCACCGTTTGCGTGTTTGGTCGAGATGCTTTTTTGTTTTTTTTTGTGTGTTTTTTGGTGAGTGTGGAAGTCGAAAACTTTTCCTTTCGTCCAAAAGTGGATGGACCAGTGTCAGCTAACCGCCGCCTGGGCCGGAGTTGGAATAGGGAGTTGCTCCAGGAAAAAGCTTACAAATCAAATTATTCATCGGCTAGTAACTAAGGAG
Source organism: Anopheles aquasalis (assembly GCF_943734665.1). Taxonomy (NCBI): domain Eukaryota; kingdom Metazoa; phylum Arthropoda; class Insecta; order Diptera; family Culicidae; genus Anopheles; species Anopheles aquasalis. The sequence goes on from NC_064877.1 coordinate 17,536,024, forward strand.
AAAAAAAAAATGGCTAACCCACAACTACTTTATCGTCAAATTTGCTGTAGTTTGCATATTTTCGACTCTTCACTCTCGGACGTTCCTATCGGATTGATGCCACGCACAGTACTGCGACGTAGCAGTAACATGTATTATATGCGAAGCGTAAGAGGTCAACTGAAGATGGTCTAAATTTATTCAATCACCGAACAGTGGTACAACGGCTTCGGTAATGCAGTGCGAAATAGCAGGAGCTGCATATCAACTTGGTAAATAGAAGACTCAGAGCTGGGTTCTTAGTCTACGCTCTAGCTCTGCCAAAGCTTGCTAGGATCCTAGTTTTCAGACCACTGCTAGTTCCCGGTGGTGCGTTCTGACTTGTCGGCAAAGGTTAACCACCACTTCCGTCATCACCGTCCAGTCGATGGCTGAGCAGAACGGAAACCGTTGCCGAAAAAACCACGTCTCTCGAAAAATGTTCCAATGATCATTAATTTTAAGGGGGCAAAGTTTTCCTATTAAAATAATGTTTCCACTGTTTGCGCGCCGGCAAAAATCTCCACTAGAGATGAGTTGTTTGTTCGGTTTTTCAGGGTTTTAGTAGCTTAGCAGCAACTACTTTCTCCCCCTTTTTCACGGGCCTCGTTTGTACGAGCTAGTTATGCATACTCATCGTCGTACTAGGAACCTTTCGCTTCCCATTAAAGTTTCGGTGGAATTCCTGAACGTGAACTGCATTTTTTTTGTGCCATTTTCTCGCGCTTTTCCATCCATGTTTAAAGGAGAAACATGGTGGATACCATTGGCGACGGCACCGTCACTAACGGAACGGGTGGTCAAGTAAAACACTTCCACCGGTCCCGGGGACCACCATAAATCTTACTTTACGCTCAGCCCAGCCGAATCAAATGAACTCTCACGGGAGCTCTAATTGGATTATCACATATTCACGAATGCCGAAGTGCAAAAAAAAACCCCCGCGGGGTGCGTAAAGGAAGGTAAATTATTCCAAATTTCGGCCCCGGGGCGGGTGCAGCGTGAGTGACCTCCCTTGGGAACACGTTACATGTGACGCGGTGACCGCCTAGCTGTGTCTAGATTCCAGGCCACCCTAATGAAACGATTAATTGCGTCAAGGAGAGAGTGCGGGAGTAGGGGCCGGAACGCACCGAAAGCGGACCGGAGGGTGCAAAATGCGAGGCATCTCTTGGGCAATTCCACCGGGAGCTGTAGCACACGGTGCCATGAGCCCTTGTTGCCTGTCTCACCGTACAAAACGAGAGTGGGTTTTTGGTTTGGTTTTGGCACCCAAATGACAAGCAGCTCCGTCGCCGACCGGGGCCGACCTGAAATGTGACATCATGTGTCACCGGTGCCGACATCTGGACCGGTCATGTATGAATTTATGGATGGCCCCGGTGGTGTAAGCATGATGCGAGATGGATACTGTTGGCTGGTGGTGGTGGTGGCGGTTAAATTATTCTTTTCACTTATG
>NC_064877.1:17545000-17560000 GCF_943734665.1 Anopheles aquasalis
ATGGCCATCAGGGATCGCTACCACCGAGTGAAACCGAGGTGTGCGTCCGGAACACTCATCATTACTTAGAGTTTCTGCCGTTTCTGCGTAGAAATAATAATAATAAATGTAACAACGAGCATCCTCCCGAGGCTGGTTTCAAATTACTGCGCCCGGCCATTTGCAAACTGGGCTTCTAATGATGGAGAGTTGTGCTGTTCGCACTATCACTGTGCACGTGAGTATATGTGTCTGTGCGCATCATTATTTCAACTACCGCCATCATTACGTGGTACGAAAGAGGGACAGAACAGTTTGTATTCAACACCCAGCACCATGAGTGATTTCGTCGTCGTTTTTGCATCCCTTTCCAAATGTTTAAACAGATAACAGGCGGTCGCCCTGTGGGAGTCAATGGCCGACAGCAAGGGGTCTGGGGATCTATCCTAAATCAACTTTCCAAGCGGAATGATAAAGTGAAACTAAAATCCTTGGTTCAAAAAACCAGTTTTAACCTCGGCACAACCTTACCATCATGAAACGTTACTACTACAAATGGCGTTCACTAAATCCTGTCACTTCTGGGCCGTCAATTCTTCTGCTGCCTTTCCCACCAGACATTCAGCCACGGGTTAGAGAGAAAAAAATGAAAATTCCATCCCCACCAACTCTGCTTGGAGATAATTTGAAACATCAGAAGACAGGAAGCATCGCTGGGGCTGCGGCTGTATTCTTTCTTACAAAAATAGCGTCCACCAGCTGCCAGGAACAGGTACAGGGCCCTTTATCGGTGGTATGATAATCTTGGGGTGGGGTGCGGGTGGCATAAGGTTAGTCGCGAGACACCTTTGTAGCAGCTGCTGCTCTAGCACCAGGTTCCGCTGCCTACCGGCCTGAGGTGCGCGAGCGATGCGTCTGGCAGAAACAGATGCTCGTTACTCGCTGACTGGCCAACCGGTAGCAGGCTGGCTGGTTTGCGTAGTGGTTTTGCGTCAACACCCTCCCGGTTTTCTCACCCCACATTAGTCGACACACTCACACCCACTCACACCCACTCACACGAGATGCAAAGGGCGAAAACGGCATAAACAAACATGTTTTACGCCGTCTGCGTTGCTGGTCATGTGAGGAGGACGAGGACGGTTGTTACGGATTCTGGAAGGGGATGAAGGGTGTTTCAGCCTAGCACCGGGTGGTTTAGCCTTCCCTGCCAACACTCTCTGTCCGGAGTTGGCCCGAGAAGTTTTGCAGAATTTTTAATTACTTTTACACCCAAATCAAGTTACGACTCTCTGCAGCGGAGACATCGACACGGTACGGCCCAGGCCCCTGGCATCCGGAGCGTGACATCCGGCCTCCCCCGGGGGTCAAAAGGTCATCACCGGTACGAACGGAGAGGTCCCTGTCCTCTTTATGAGTGCTCATCTTTCGCCGGGCCAGCCAGCCAGCCAGCCACCTAGCGGAGAGTTATGCGGGATGCGCTGCAAGAGCGAAGAAGCGTGTGGGCTGTTCTCGGCGGAGAACCCATCTCCGTTTGGAGCATTCCAGTCCGATCCTTAATTCACGTGATTAGAGGACATGGGTCTGCCTGTGCACCCTTTACACATATGACGGCTACAAATGGAAGTAAAGGCGCACGACAAAAAAAAAAATGAAATAGAAAAGGGTAAGAATACGCAGAATGTTGTTGCCATGTCCGAAATGGAGACTTTGGCCCAATTGTTTTTTGGTTAGTTTTTTTTTTACCGGCAAAAAACCAAACAACCTCCTAACAATACCGCCCTTGTTGTTGCCTTTTTCATGTGTGCGGTGCGGTGCGGTGCGGGGAATTATGTCTGTTTAGCATAATCCGATTCATCAAACGAAAACATCTCCCAAAAACGGACAGTTGCCCGCAGTACCGCACCAGTTCGGTTCATCCCTTACAAGCTTGGGTTGTGCCTTTGATCAGCAAAATACTCCTCCCAGAATGGTCTCTCAGAACCGAACACTCGGAACATCTCGTCTCTAGGCCAAACGATTAACATTAGAGAAAGAAAGAGAGAACTGGCTCCCCTTCATTTGGATCTGGCAACAACCGAACATCGAATGCGAAGTGCAGCATCCGGACAACACCATGACCTCCGGAGGCACATGTGAGACTCATTTCGCCCAAAAAGGGTATTCCCGGTGGCACTTTTTAAGCACACTTTATGCTCGGCGCCGATGGTGTTTTTCGGTCCAGGACGGTCCGGCAATGGCAGGAATCTGTCAGCATGTACAATTAACTTTGTTTTTATTGCATTTCAAGAAAAGGGGATCGCTCGCTGCCTCCGTGCGGGAAACTTTCCCCCAGGATTGCAGAGTGATGAGGATACGATTGCTCCAACAGGGAGAGAGAGCACACCAATACGTGTATCTGTATGTGGAGTTGTGTTGAGGGAGAACATTCATTCCGGGCCCCAAAAGCGAACACCACAAGACCATGGAACTGGTGGCGTCGAAAGTGTAATTCCTTCTTCGTGTTGCAAATGTGCCATTTGCAACGACACGCAAGTTGCCACCGTCAGTCGCATTCGTCACCCCGAGTGTGTGCTGGGTCCGAAAGCCATTCCTAACCATCCACTAAAGGTTCAGGTCTCTCGCTCTGGTTCGCCAAAAGTCCCCGGGAACCCCCCACCTGGGGGAAAGGATTCGGTCCGAAACCGTTCGCTGTCACATGCTGTCCGGTGGAATGAAGTTTAAGCATTCCGAGGGACGACGACGACCAGGACGACCACGACGAACGGTCACAAACGGACGGACTTTCTTACGATTTTGTCCAACACGTCGCCAATTGTCGCTGCACGTGGCCACGCACTGCACCATCGGAAAAGGGGTTTGTGGACCCTCTTCCGGTTTCGGATTTTCTCGTCTCGTCGTCGCTCTAGGATCGAAAGATTAAAAGTAAAATTTATTGGTTTACTTTTTTATCGCTCCAGCGGTAGCACAGTGTAGGACCAACAGAACCGGAACGTTTCGTAGCTATTGCTGTTGTTGTTGTTGTGTGGGGACCGGTTTTTCGTTGGGAGGTGTTGGCTACATAATGAAGCCAAGTTGCAGGCCGTGTGCCACTGGAAGGAACGGTTTTCTTTCTTTCGCCCATTTTCTCGGATGCCGAACGGTTGGTGACGGACGGAAATTCGCGCGTTCAACTCGCGGACTCGTCGTGGGTTTTGGGGGAAACTTTTCCTTCATTGAAATGCAAATTTCTCGAGCAGCCAAATAATAGATTGGCTGTGCAACTTCTGCCTCCTCTCTGCCACAACCCACTTATTCATTTACCTTCCGATGGCCATTGTTGCTTGCTTGAAAGTCTGAAAGCATTTTTCTGCGTGAAACTGTAATGGAAAAACCTTTTTCATTGAGCGCCGCAAGGTCTGAATCTAATTTGCATGGCTGCATCAAGATGGTAGGGTTGATAATTTGCGATTTATCTATTTCAATTTTGAAAATGTTTAAATTTACCGAAACATTTTCTGAGGCTGCTTACGCAGACTCTCGGTTTCACATGCATCGCGAGAATGACAAACGACGGCTCAGACCGTATCATCGTGTTCCATCTGGTCTACGTTTTATGCAGCATAATGCCGGCCGGATGATGATTCGTCTCGCGTGCTCGTACAGCCACCACTTGTCCTTGACAATCAATCTGTCCGAGATCGTTTTAACGCTCGATTACATTCACCACCATCATAGCGGCAGGGCGTGCGTTGCCTCATCTAAAAAACCAGGCCATCCCACTATCTGTTTGCTAAGGTGGCTTCCCAGCGGTGTTCATGCGTCAACCTTGGGTCAGTGTAGGTGCAATCGGTTTGACCGCGTTAGAGTTGTGTGAACGCGTCGTCGTCGTCGTCGTCGGCTGCCAGTACAACTACACAATCCGTTTCAAGCTGCAGTCGATCGAACACCATCAACGCGGGTGCATCATCGCCATTGCACTCGGGGGTAAATGCACTCAGAGTGGCTGGCCAGCTGATGCGCAGCTGTCACAAACGATAACCGTTGCGTTGGCCACCGTGGCTATCGTGCGCGCCGGGATTTAAACCAAAAGTAGTAATTTGAGCGTTGATTGTGATAAGCAGGGAGCCAGCCCACGGCAATATGAGGCAAGTGATAAACTAAGCTCGGCGCGGACGTGGATGTGTGATATCGCTCGACACGAGTCAGTTGTCTAGTTCGTGTGCCGGTGTGTGGTGTGGCCGTTCGTCCGATTTGTCGTGAAAATGTCATCCGTCGAGCGTGACGATGACGGTGCCGGTGGGACGGATGCGGCGTTCGATCGTATTATGGAGTCCATCGGCAACGATGGACCCTTTCAGCGGCGGTACAACATCATCTTTAACGTGGTGGCCGTACTGTTCTTTGCCATGGTCGTTGTGAACGTGTTGCTCATACTTGCCGTCCCGGATCACCGGTGTAGCGCGCCACAGCGTAATGGGACGGTGGATGAAGAGCGTTGGAATGATTTGGTTTATCCGAAGTGAGTTAAGTATACGCTGATGATAGCTGGTAGTGCATTTTGGAAACTAGAGACAATCATTTCGCAATTAAATCGTATTGAGCGCGATGCATCGTGCTAAGCTCGTGGTATCTTGCTTTATGTTACCGTTAGCAAATGTATGACAAAGATAAGGCTTTATCAGATGTGGAATAGACGAGGAGGGAATGTTTCTTATCTCTTTAATTACTCCTTGAAGATTTGATTCAAATTTAATCCTTTCTTATTTGTTGTCTGATCTTAATCCTGTTATTACATTCTGAAGCTTAAGTCACTTTTTCTTCCTCATTTTATTCACTATCTTCGTCGCTTCTTATTTTAACATACTTTTAAGCAAGATACTAATTAGCCGCTTAGGTATCCCTTCATGGTTTTTTTTAATTCTTTTTATATACCAAGCTGAAAAAATACTTTCCACTTTGATTGCAGAGAACACAATAGTCGAGGAGAGTTTGTACACAGCTCGTGTCTCATGTACAACGTATCCTGGAGTGAGATCAGCGACAACAGCACAGTCCACGGGCCAACAATCAGTTGCATTTATGGATATGAGTACGATCGTTCCTACTACGATCGCACACCGGTTACGGAGCAGAATTGGGTCTGCGAGAAGGAACTCTACGGTACGAACGTGTTCGCCTTTGTGCGCGTTTCGGAAGTATGCGGCACATTCATCCTCGGACAACTCGGTGATCGGTTAGTAGAAGCAGAAAGGGTCCAGACTGATCTCTTACCACTAATATGTGTTGTATTTTTCCCCCGGCAGCATCGGACGACTACCGGTGTATCTGTTCAGCATCCTAACGGCCATCGTGGGCCGAGTGTTTGCTGCCTGGAGTGCCTCACAGTATTGGCTCTTTGCGCTACTCGCCTTTATCGGGAGTTTCTCGACCAACACCTCCTTCCAGTCACCGTTGATCATTTTGATGGAGATCTCCAAGGACGAGAAACGCGCTTCATTGTCCCTGTGGCAGCTGGTTGGCTGGACGAGCGGTATCTGCATTGCGCCACTCATACTGTGGTGGATGCGGGACTGGTTTTGGTTCATGATCCTTACCTCTGCTCCGTGCATCCTGTTCTACTGCTTCCCTCAGTACAACATCGAGTCTCCACGGTGGCTTGTGAGCCAGGGCCGATACGGCGAGTGTCTGGTGCAGTTACGCAAGATCGCCACCATCAATGGGAGGACACTGGACTTGACCGAGGACCAGCTTCGGACGCTTATCCCCCGGACCGAGAAGGAACGAACGTACGGCATCGCGTCACTGTTTGGTGGTTGGCATATGAGCAAGCTGACGGTGTTGTTGCTGCTGAGCTGGATCTGCAACACGATACCGACGCTCACCCTGTTCCTCATGAGCCTCCAGATGGGTGGTAATCCGTTTCTGAACAACTTCTGGCAGGGTGCGGTTGAGCTGCCGGCCTATCTGCTCGGTCAAATCTGCTGCGATCGTATCGGGCGCCGGTTTACCAACAGTGGCGCCTTTCTCGGTGCAACCGTTGCCTGCATCCCGATCGTGCTGCTCATACACCGGCCCGGTACCGAAATCTACGTCACCGTGCTGGCTATCGTGGTCAAGTTCTTCGTCTGCGTCACTTACTTTGCGCTCTATCTGCAATCGGTCGAGATGTATCCGACGTCGCTGCGCCAAACCGGCACCTCGTTCGGTATCATCGTGTCCAACGTGTTCGGTGCCCTTGGACCGTACATTGTGTTTCTCGGCACCAACTACGACATCCGGTTACCGTTCGTCGTGATGGCACTGATTGGGCTGATAGGGGCGACGAGTTCCGTCTTCCTGCCCGAAACACTCCACCAGAAGCTACCGGAAACACTGGAAGAGGGTCGCCGATTCGGGCGTGAGCAACGGTTCTGGACGATACCGAAGACGAGACCGGCCACCACCGAGGACCGCGACCGAGCGGTGGCCAACGAGAGAGAACTGGAAAAACTCAACAAAACCACCACCGACGCCGGTGACAGTGGCGGTGCTTTAGTTCATCAAACTCCGTCCCGGTAGTATCCCGGTATTCCGGTGGCCCAAAAAAAAACCCAAAATTTGCACCAACCGCTCGGTTCCGATGGTGTTGGGCCCGTTTTTTCGGTAGCTCATTTGGCTTATTCCTCCGAGAGAGTGGCGCCGGCGGAAAAAAAAGAATGTGGCCTTCCGGGAGGGAAAAAGTAAACTCTCGTGGAGAAAAAGCGAATGCCAGCTCGGGGTGCACGTGGCACTGGTTGGATGAAATGAAGACGGCTGGAATGCTTTTCATGTTGATCCGAGGCTCACATACACACCAAGACTCACACTCTCGTTCCCCCAGACACTACACCAGACCAACAACAAAGTATTCGCGGTTCGTACGAGTGTTTTACCGAGAGAGAGAGAGAGAGAGAGAGAGAGAGAGAGAGAGAAAAAAAGGTAGAAGAAAGACTTTACATAATTTACATTCCACCGAGACTAGGTACGTTGATGGCGTACGTAGAGAGTAACGCAAACAAAGCATACAAAATGGCCATAAAAAGGAGCTGCAACTAAACTTCCAACACCGTCCCACCGGAAAATGAGAACCGGGGCCCTGGCGTAGGAAGTGACCCTCTTTTACGCTCGCCACGTGCCACGACGGTGGATCGCGTTGAAAACAATAACCGCGAAACCGCGGCGCTTGGGCTAAACAGACGACGGGACACTAAACTTGGTGAGGGGCGGGATGACGGGAGGTGATAGCAACACTACACCAGAGACAACAAAAGTGACAACGGTAGAACATCGGGAAGCAGATCATGAGCTCGGGATCACGGTTGCAACTACAGCAGCTGGAAACTAAATAAAATCCAAGATGGCCATGTTGCGATGGTTGCTTGGTATGTTTTTTTTTGTCTGCCATGCACACGCCAGAGACTACCGGAACGCTTCCGGTGCATTCGAAGCTCCCGCCGAGAGCGAACGTTCATAAATCCCGCACAGCATGAGCAAATCCCAAATTTGTATCCCGTCTCCCTCCCGCCCATGAGTTGGTTCGTGTTGCACTTGCATAATGGTGGCAGAATGCTATGATGGTCCAATCCGCACCATGACCATGGGGCGATGTATGTTTGAATGTTTCATAACACATCCCTTCAACATCTTTCTGTGGTGTTGCTCCTGGTGCTACTGGCTCTTGATGGTGGTCCGGCTGTTGGTGGAAGGGTTCTCTAGTCGAGATGCTATTTATTAGTAATTGAATCTTCCAATTTGCAGTGCGAATTTTTCATTATAGTAACGAAAATAACTGCAATAGTTGTAGGTAGGAGTAATTACATGCTAAGGAGAAACGAATTAAAATCTTTAGTTAGTGAATTGTTGTGAAATGAATGATACAATTAATTATACGGTAATTTTTAAACATAATAAAAGCAGTCAAAGGATTGCAAATAACACACTCAATTTTACTTTGAAACTGACTACTAACAGTCATTATAAATATTCCAAAAATACCATTGTTCAATTAAATATTTTGCCTCCATTTGTACAACAATAAAATATCATTTTCATTCTATTTCTGTAGCTACACGCAGCGCTTCAAACATATTCTCCCACATCACAGCAATGGAAACGAGTGCACATAGATACTAACTCCATATTGTAGAGCACTATTGCAAACGAGTAGACTGTCCCAATTTCCCTGCTCAGTCGCTAGTATTCCATTTGCAAATATTGCGGTTGTTCGATTCCACCAGTGGCACATAGATACATTAGTGAAATCGATTTCGGTAGCGAGGGAAGAAAAATGCAGTGCCATCCGGTGTACCAGACTGCATAGCCGGTTGGCCTAATACGCGGCCCAAGCTCATCGCCACCCGCGACACATAATTCGTCTAATAACATACCTATCTTCATTCTGCCCCATAAAATCCACCCGGCAAAACCATCTGAACCTCCTCGCAGAGCCACGGAGAGTGAGTTGCACTTCGATAGAGTCACAGCATGCCGCGCGAAACGATGGCGCGAAAAGGCGGAAACCATTACTTCCGGTTGCTTTGCGGCATTTGCCGAGTGTATTTCAATTGCACCACCACCAGCTGCAGCAGCATCAGCAGCAGAACCTAACGCCAGAACTCTTTCTGGCCGGGGTGCTCCTTTGCTGCTGCAATTCTACTGCATCACAATGATCACAGTATGGTTCGGAGGTTGAACGTGTTAAGTGACACAAAAAGATGGGTAAAAATGGGAATCATTGGGAAAGTTTCGCTATGAACCAGTGTTGTGACGAAGCAATCGCTGGCCTACAGTTAAGAATATTAATAAAAAATAATATTTAAAAATTGGTAAATTTAGATAACAAATTAATCAATCGCTAGGTCATTCAGACCACCAAAGGGTCCAGTAAATTATGGAGCTGGGAAGAGATTAAACGGAATGTGGATAAGCAAACACAACATTCTAAGCAGCTCCGCAAGACCAACGTAATCCGTTCACTAGATTGCTTCATTTATTACCGTCAATTAATTTCAATAAAGGGCTTATTGACCCTGTCTTGCCCTTGATGAACCACCACAATACCACACAGCATGCAGAGCATGTTCAAATCTCAGTTGGTTTTCCATTCCAGATACACATTTATGCGCGCTTCCTATTAAAGAGAGGACAATTATATGACAATATTTTCTCCTATACATTCGACGGCTGCGACGGCTTGGAAACCATGGCCGGCATGACGGTGATCTCGTCAATCTGGAAGCATGAAAAAGAATAATTAAATCAATCCACATCACTGGTCACGACCGGTTTCCACAACCTTGAGCGCGTTACAAAACCACAACCGAGGGAAATGTAATTTGATATCGAATCACGTAATGGCAACGCGAACGCGACGGATCGCCGACATTTGTAACAAGGTTGCAAGATGCTAACGAATACCTACCCTAACTTCTGGCGGTGTCTGTAGACTGTGCATGATGCTCGAAGTAATATCCTCTACTTGTAGCTTTGGCAACCGTTCCGCGAGCTGCGAATCGAACACCTTAATCATCTCGGTTTCTACCATTCCCGGGTGAATGCTCTGGGGAATATCACCGGAACACAGTCAACGGTTGAGTTGTAAATCCATTTCTTCCGTTCGCCTTCTTACCGTCACTTTGATGGGCAGCTTGAAGAAGTTCAGTTCCTGGCGTAACACTTCGGCCAGTCCCACCAAAGCGTACTTTGACGCTGGATAAACGCCAAAGAGTGGTACGGAGACATCCGGTACACGGTGGCCCAGGATACTGTTGACCAGGATAATGTGCCCGATCGTCTGCCTTTCCCTCATATCCTTAATGGCTTCACGCACGAAAATGCACGTGGCCAACAGATTAACGTTGAACGTGTCGCGAAAATCGGCCGTTTCGCTCTCTGTAACATACCCCCAGACGGTTACTGGTGATCACCGGGCACGGTGCTTACAAGAATTAACTTACGAGTAATGAAACTGTAGCGGAAGATTCCAGCATTATTGATGAGCACATCGATGCCGCCGAACTCACGACGAATCCAGCCTACCGTTTCGAGGATTTCGGTCTCACTGCTAACGTCACACTTTTTGGCGTAGATTTTACCCGTGCCCGTTACTTTGGTCGATAGCAGAGCTATCAGCTCAGCACGGCGGGCAATGCCTACGACAATCATGCCGGCGTTGGCCAGGGCAAGCGCCACATCTTGACCGATTCCAGAGCTGGCACCGGTGACCAGCGCTACTTTTCCTACCCACTTTTCCATCTCGCAAAGATTCGCTCTTGATCGATGATCTACAACAACTGAGGGCTCGTACGATCGATGCAACAACTTTTAAACACGTTTCGGGGTGGATGCAAAACGTGGACGGTGGATGTGGTTTCAAATTTCCGCCGGATCGCAGTTTGGTTTACTGCAATCAAACAGGGTGCTCCACGTTGGCAACTTGTGCAGGATATTTTTTATCGTATTTGCATGATCCATATCGGTTTTACCGACTATTTAATGCACTAATTCTTTGATCAATTTTTTCTCTATTTTATTTGTTAACCGAAGCAATAGAATCACGATGATAAACACACACCTGGAAAATTGACAGGTCGGAAAATTTGTAAACAAAGTGTTTTCCATCAACAAATCGTCCACCAGCTGAATTTCACACCTTTTTACTGTGATAATGCCGTTATTCTTCTTTAATATTTAAACGTACGCATTTTACACAATCACTGCCCTTATCTCCGTGCAAACGACACCGTGGTAAGCGAACGATCATCCGTCTGGAGCCCAGTTCCGAACGTCCCCGTTTCACCTCTGTTGTTTTCCGTATCGATGGCATCTGAGAAAACTAAAAAACGAGCTTCATACGGCAAAGGTTTGCTCCGGAGTGAATAGAGAATTCCTAGCGTAACATATTTCCCTTCTATTGCAGATGTCAGCATTTACGCATACGCCAATAGTCCAAAATGTAGCAATAGGGCTTCGAAAGCCCTCACAAAACTGGATGCAGCCGAGGATGGCGCGGTGGTGGAATCGTTACCGGACGATGTCGACACCGATGAGCAGCTAATGATGCGTACCGGTAGACGAAAGCATCAACCAGTGGAAGATGAGGCGTCGTACAACGATTATCACATCAACCTGTGGTTCCACATCTCGGAGTATATCCGGCCCGAGGATGTGTGTCGGTTTGCGTGCATTTGCCGCAAGACGGCCGAAGTTGTCGAGAGTGGTCGGTTCTGGAGTCAGCTGTATCGCTCGTACTACGATCCGACGATCGAGATGCCGCAACGATTCCAGCCAGCAAGCATGGTCCGGAGGCGAGGACTTCGAGCGGCAGTCATCCGGTCCCTGTACTATGTCTATCCACCCTTCATCAAGCTGCTGACCTGGATGCCCTATCAAAACCCGTATCGTGTGATCGGTCGGCAGCTCCTGTCCGGTTGGCGTAAACCGAACAAAAACGGTTGGACTTACTGTTTCGGGCTTAAGGCACGACAACGTCCGGGAAGCCGCCCGGCGCTATCGGCAGAGTTGCAGCGGGAGAAAAGCTCGATCGCTTACATGCAGGACATCTACATGAATCCCGAGGAGGGCAACCAGATATTGATGGTAAGAGGCGAGCCGGGGTGAGGATGGGAATAGGTGCGAAAATATCAATTCCCCCATTGCAGATCACTACCAACTACCTGAAGGTGCTGCCCCTGTTCTACGACACGCTTTTTGTGAAAAACTTTACGCAAACGCTCTCACAGGGCATGACGAGGTACAAGGTGCGCATCGAACTCGCCAACTATTGCGGAAAGACGGTGGACGAAATAGTGTTAGATTCGGCCCGGAACATAACAGTACTGGATTGGTGGAATCCGGCGTATTACGAGGAGATATCATTGGCTTTGCTACCGACCAGTTCCGCGCAGGAGCTGAACGATGATATGGATTGGAGCACTGACGATAGTCACGTGCATGGGATGTAATGTTCATTCTTTCCAATGAGTATTGTGATTGTAAGTTGCAAGAGAATTAAAAGGTTTGATTGATGCAACTTTATTGTGCTTATTTTAGTTAAAGAGAACATAAATTTGAGGTGCTTATTCTGTAACTTGCGATTACGATGGCCTCAGGCGTTCGATTCATTTGGTTCATTTTGTGTTCATTTGGTGTTCACGATCGCCTGCATGTCGAGTGCATTTTTGTGGTCGACAGCTGGCGTTCTGGCGACCGATTTCTATTTCCACATTTTCCTCGTTTTCGGGTTGATTTTCGTTCGCATTTTTTGTTTATGTTTCGCCGATTAATCAATTAGCAATTAGTAATTTGGAGTAAAGGGTATGTGTGGTGGTGAGCGTGTGGCGAGGTGAGAAAGGGAAGGGGAGAGCGAGAGAGAGAGAGACGGCGATATGTTTGTCGAGTTGACCCACTCGTTCGAGTTGACCCACTCGAGTTTTAGCGCACATCCATCAGAGGGCGCGCTGCCTTAAACGTCAAAGTGCTAGAACCTCCACGTCGTTATCTGCAGGAGTCGGCACAGCCCTTACTCGCACGGATTATTCCTCGCCTCCTACAAATCCAAATCAATGCGGAAACAAGCGAAATGGAAAAATAATGAACAGAAAACCTGGTTATTATCGCAGCGAGCAAGAAATGCGCATTTAAACGGTGCTGCGCTGGATTTCCGAACCCCCGGAAGCAGCCCTGTGTTTTTGTGACGTTTGCAAAACCCGTTTACTCGGGCGCAGATTCAGAACTCCATTTTTACGGTTCGCACGGATATTCACGGTTCACGAATTTCTGTTTTTCGGTCGTGCTTTCGTGTCTGGTGTCCTGGCCTGTTTGTGGATCCGTTCGTGACCTGTGTTGCCCTCGTCCTCCTCCCGGAGAACCGTTCGTTTTTCTTTGTGAGGTAAGTGTTGGGGCCAGCAGGATTTTGAGGTTGCTGTGTTTCCTGGTGAATGCGAGGCAGGCGAGGCGCTGAGGGAGGAGTAAACAGTCACGGATCCCGACGACCATCAGCCTCCCCTTGTGTCCACCTGTTCGGGCCTGATCCGTGCTTGTTTATGCACCAAGATAAAGGCGAGATAACCGTGAAGACATCCCTCCTTCGGAATCAGGTGTTGGAAGCGACGTCCTTGTGTCAACGAAACGCGTCGAAAGAGGTCAAGATCACGAACATCTTGAATTCCGTAATAGCCTCCACCGCACTCAAAGGGTAAAGTTCGCTCACACGCAGTGGAAAAAGCGAAAATCATCGTGCACGGGAAGAAGAGCGCCCCGCGATGATCACGCACAAATGGAGAGAAAAAGAAGAGAGTGTGAGAGAGAGAGGGAGAGCGCGAGTGAGGTGGAAGTGATACGCATGAGGCCGAGCGTTGAACGGGTTACTTTGTTAGATCTCGCGCACCTTATCTTCCGGACCGCTCGCCGTTGCTCGCCAACACATCACAATGACCGTCTTTGCTTCTCCTCTGGTGTCGCGTCATGATCGCCCAAGATTCCTCATCCGCATCATGCCCCAGATCAATGTTGTTTGTAATCAAGGTTGTTTTGTGTTGTCTTCACTCCTTGCTACCACCCCGTTTCCATGGATCTTCCCGCACGACGCCTGCCATGACGACATGACCACAGCCAACCGAGCTCGAGGGAAGATATTTTTGGACACCAAGCCACGCGACCGCCGTCCGCTTCCGCCGTCTTCTACGAACAATAGAGTGACAAAATGTTCATCTGGGACTGGTTCACCGGGGTTCTGGGTTACCTAGGTAAGTGTACCGCGCACTGCGATTTCCCTCTAGGGTACCCTTTAATGCCATCTTTCGCCGGCAGGACTGTGGAAGAAATCTGGAAAATTGCTATTCCTGGGACTGGATAATGCGGGTAAAACGACACTGCTACACATGCTGAAGGATGACCGACTGGCACAGCACGTCCCAACGCTCCATCCAAGTGAGTCGACCAGCCGTCTTGGTTGCTGGGCAACCCCGAACCTATATTAATGATCCTTTCGCTTTGCTTTCTAGCATCCGAGGAGCTTTCGATAGGCAACATGCGCTTCACCACATTCGATCTCGGCGGTCACACGCAAGGTGAGAAGGAAGGCGCCCTAGAATGGCCTCGCTCCTGTTGCTCCGTTCCCTAACGTCGGCTATTGCTTTTATCTCTTGTAGCACGACGCGTTTGGAAGGACTACTTCCCGGCGGTGGATGCGATCGTGTTTCTGATCGATGCCTGGGACAGATCGCGCTTCACCGAGAGTAAAAACGAACTCGACTCCCTACTAACGGACGAGGCGCTATCGAACTGCCCGGTACTGATCCTCGGCAACAAGATCGACAAACCGGGTGCGGCGAGCGAGGACGAGCTGCGCAACTACTTCGCCCTGTACCAGCTGACGACCGGCAAGGGTAAGGTGGCTCGCTCCGAGCTACCGGGCCGTCCGCTCGAGCTGTTCATGTGCTCGGTGCTGAAGCGACAAGGGTATGGCGAAGGTTTCCGTTGGTTGGCCCAGTACATCGACTAATACGACGACCGTTTGCTCACCACCACCACCACACACGCGCCCACCATCCTTCCTTTCTTCTTTCCGACACCCTTGGCCTCCTTCTGCTACTGCTAGCGAACGTTTTACTCTGCTCTTTCCACCTCACTCTTGGGGGGGAGGGAAGTTGCGGGTTGCGGGTTCTTAAAAAGGCAAAAATACAAACCAACCTGTGGAAATCCGGATCACCTCTCTGGCCTCCTCTCACTCTCACTCTATCTCGAGCTCCATTAGTAATGTCTGCTTTCTTGATCCGGAATTCATCTTAAACTGCGCTAGGACCGTGTAAAACGTAAACTCGCGGTACTCGATGCCCGGTGCTTTTGGCGAAGGGGGGAGGGGTTTGAAGTTTTCGGTTCATGCCCCCCCTTACGCGCACGCTAGGAAGAAGCAAGCAATCCTCACATACATACATTCACAATCATAAGTAAAACAACAAAAAGACACACCCGGAGATAAGTGAGGCGGTCGGTGTAGAAGCGGACACACCACCCCAAAGT
>NC_064877.1:17575000-17577500 GCF_943734665.1 Anopheles aquasalis
TCACTCCAAGGGTATGACGAAGAACAACGCATCTACGCAGCGATTCACAATCATCACGAAAATGAGCCGGGACTCTGGCATGGCGTTTGTGATGAGGTCGATTTCCGAATTTTAGAAATCGAATCAACACAGTTTAGTTCGTCTGAAGCCGGTTTGCGCTTCCATGCAGATGTTTTTCTCCCAACGGCCGCTGGGCAAGTTTATGCGCATTTGTCTATTTTTATCGAGCCATGGTCATTGGTGTGATCACCGGATCGTTAACCGCATTGTAGCATGGTAAACGACACACCCAAACACACGGGTACAAACATTATCGTTTATTTTGATTAGAATCGGACATCAGTTATAAAAGCTTATTAACAGTCTTCTGAATAACAAGGTTGTGCGACTCTCCAATCATACGCTCGAAGGTCCTAAGTCCTAAAGATAAAAGGTCTACAAATGCTCTCTCTCTCAACAAATGTACTGTATGAATGTAAAAATCGAAAAAGATTTGTTTGATCTCCTAGAATCCACAACATCCTCGCAAAGACAAACAGAATACAGTAACTAAATAGTATTGGCATCCGTGCAGAGTGCAAATTCCCCTAAAAGCATATTCTACATCTCGCAGATCACAAGAAAACACTCCGCTCTCCCTTTCTCCCTCTCTCTACGCATTTGGTGTGATGCTCATTAGCGTAAAAGTAAATGAAGCATACTTTATGCATTGTTTAGGTTTAAGGTGGTGGTTGGCACGTGCACGCACCGTCGAGGGAGGAAAATATTTTTATTTGATTCTTCCGAACCCATCGCGCCCCCATTCCCTCTGAGAGAGAGAGAGCCGGTCCACTTGAGTCAAGTCTAGACCCCTTCCCGGGGCGGGAGCGTTGTTTATTTTAGACGGAAAATGTGTAAGATTCCTTACGCCGCCATTGCGTCTGTGTGGTCTCTGGTTCGCGGCAAGTACGGCCCCTGTAAAGTGTTGAGGAATTGCCGAAAACGATAAACAGCTCCACCCAGCTCTCTCTATCTGCCTCTTGAGTGAAGGTAAGGATCGGCAAGGGATTAATTTCAAGTGCTCGTGATTCGTGTAACGCTTCAAAAAATCAACAAGTCTCTTAAATCTCTCGCTGGCATAGTTCCTCGCCACTTGCTATGCGCGCTAATGGATGACAGTTGCGCGCCGCCGCTGCCGCCTGTGCCTGTGACTCTGCGAGTGCGCACCCTAGTCGCTCGGTCGGTTTATGGGGCGCGTGCCACTTGTTCGGATTGTTTCGTGGAGCGGTTCGGTGATCCGCCACCGTTGGCAATCGACCGGGCCGAGATGCACCTTTATCCGCTTCGACACCGAGCGGCAGGGGAACGCTTCATCGGCTTCTTAATGGGACGGATGTGTGTTTGAGTTTTTGTTGATGCTTTTTATGATTGATGCTCGAATGACGATTTGAAGGGATAGCTAAACGTGTGGTGTGTGTTGGGTGTAATGGTCGTGTTTGGCATGTGCCATTAAACGATTGTTTGGTTCATTTGACTGATGCAAAGCGGGAAAAGGGGGAAGACGCATTTAAATCGTAATACATTTATCGTGAAGAAATTGCTACAAAATATTTAAATTAAAGTTGGATTGAAAGAAGAGGTAAATTTACATGATGTAAAAGTGTATCAAACGCATTATAACTGATTATATAGCTCTCTACATAGTATCTTCTTATTTTATATGCAGTTGTTCATATTCTGAACTATCCAGAAGCGAATCAGGATCATAATCCTTCAATATTTCCATCGATCACGATCGATTTAGCCCATCATTAATAATGTAAGATTGTTGCGCAATTGTAATACAATATTTGACACAGAGTTATGTAAATAAGTTTGTAGAAATGAATACAATTAATCGAATGTTCACAAGGACAAGCAATATTAGTTCCAATTTTCATAAACTGTCCTTAATTATCGCTACGTCGCAAAAGTCCTTCATATTGCGATTAAAAGTTCCCTGCCACAGCGTTCAACTCGTCTGAATACGAGCTGCTAACGATGCAGGACGTTGGAGAAGATGTTAAAATGTATTTTCGTTTTACAAGCCATTACTCGATGCTCGTGTGCTCGCTCTTGTGCTCCGTAACGCAACGAGCATCGTGCTTGTACTTATTTTAAAATCATTTCACACATAAAAACCAAGCACCACCCATCGCACCATGTCGTACCGTTCATCATAATCTCATGCTCGGTGCCCGGTGGTGCACGACCGGTGCTGTCTCTCTTGCTCTCTCTCTCTCTCTCTCTCTCTCTCTCTCTCTCGCTCTCTCTCGCTCTCCAAGCCCTGTTCCCCGGCAAAAAAGAAACCCCTTCCGTTCTGTTACCTTTGTGCGTGTGCAGAAAGAATCCAGCCATCATGTTGGTCGGCACGAAGTCAAGGTCCGAGTTTTCGTACACCGGCACGTCCTGCTCGATGAAGAACACTCGGACCGTCTCGCGCTTATCGTGCTCGGAGATGGTCATGAAGCGCGGAAAGCTT
>NC_064877.1:17585000-17612500 GCF_943734665.1 Anopheles aquasalis
GCGATCTTTGATGTGATCAAACCATTCTCGATCACAAGGCCTTGCGCTGCCTTGCGTTGAAGATAAATAATTCCACCACGGACCAGAGGGTCCCAGAGGGTCCGTGCGTCGCCTGATCTGATATCGTTAAGACGGTCACGATGGAAGTAATTAACCCCATCGGAAGTGATGATCGCACTCGCTGCGATATGTTGTCGTTGTCGTCGTCATCAGCGGCACAGAAGTAAGATCAACATTGTGGTCCCTGGTACATTACCGAAGCTCCCGGTCAGTCCCGTGGCACGCACGTTACGTAAGCTTCTTCCCCAGAGCAGATGTCCACCAGTGCGGCAAGCGATATAAAATGTGAAAGACGCTGCTGGCCGTTACGATGGAGGAAAAATAAACTTCTCGCTTTCGTCTCGCTTCCAATCCGTGGTGACTGGTTCGTCGGTCGTTTCCTGATCCAACCAAGCTCTTTAATCCACCGTCACCGACCACGGCACCAGTTGGACCAGCGACAACCGGCTGCTAACACGACAAATGGCGACAGTTATGCGAATTGATGGTTCCCGCTGCCCGCAGTTGTTTACCCGGAGCATATTAACAATCGTTGAGAAATGCCGAGTGGGAGTGAAGCGCCGGTCGCGCCCGTCGTGGACTGGGGAATGTGTCGCGTTTGTTCCCCCCGGGGTGCCGGTGCGCCCGGGTGCCGGTTTGGACCGGAACCATCTACCTCGACTCGAGTCGTGGCGTAGGGCGCCGGGCCGACATGTGTCGGCGTCACTTGATGAGTGTACCCATTAGGCAGGCCGGGCTCATGTGATCTGTTGTTTTGATTTTCCTTTTCCTTCCCTTTTTCTTTCTTCAGCATCGCTTCCTAGCAGTGCTCGAGAGGTTGACGCTTTCCCGCTCATATACAGGGCGACATCAACATTTTAAAATAGTTACGCCAGATTCTCGAAAAAAAAAAATGAGGAGGAGTCCTGTTGCTGCTTCTAAGACCTAGACGTAGGTCGTACCAGTCAGTATTTGTGAAATGAATCATTCGACAGTGCTGTTACCCTTACTCCGTTGTATCGGTTATAACCGATTCCAAACAACAACAACAGACCCCCGAAATAAATGAGCCCCGATCTTAATGATGACGCGCTAGCATCCCCTCCAAATCATCGCCGATGAATCATCTGGGACCGGATGCTGGATGCACGCCACATGCACATTCCTCGCATTCTCGAGCATTCTAAAGCGCGCGCGTAAGCTGGCTGCCATCAACGTCAACTGCCCTCCCCAAGAGCACCCTAGTACCGATCGATACCAGCTGCCAGGAACCATTGGGAGTATTGCCATTTCGAATCCGGGGCATTCCGGGCATTAAGTAGCTGATCAGTGGCGCACGGTTTCGGTCGGTGCCAAGTTGTGTATCCGAACGTCATTAACAACAGTAGTGGCAGGCGGCAAGCTAGCCGTCCAGTGCCAGCCAGTGACAAGCGTCACGTCAGGGCGTGAGCACGAACGCCAGATCGCCGAGTGGATCACCGTCGGCATTTGATTGACGTGGCGCGTTCGCTGCTGACGTGCTACTGTCAGGGCAATTGACGGGACCACTAATAGGCCCCCCCCTACGGAGCGCTCCGGTGGTCCCAGGCTGCGCGTCTAAGGATCATGGTGATGATGATGATGATGATGAGTCTCTGTTATCACCTACCTGTTACCACGCCACCGGTTTGTGGGAGATGAAGACGTTCGAGTTTGAGCTCGCGCAAACGGTTCACCGACTGACTGGTGCTGTTGCTGTTGCTGTTACTGCTGCTGGTGGTGGTGGTGTGGGTGCTGCTACTGATGCTACTGCTGTTGTTGGTACCGTTCAGATGTTGGCTATCGTGCTCGGTAGTTCCGTTCGTCGACTGTTGTACGCTCGAATCGTGCTTACCGTTCACAACCCGTTCACGGATCTGTTTCGCAAAAGAAGAAAGCGGCCACGTTGTCACGAGTTAGTCGTTGAGACTCGATCTCGACGGTAAGCTGGGGAGATTACTTACGAGAAACTCTTCCGAGGCGGTTTGCTGTATGTACTGTTTGGATTTCGATACCGAGGATACCTGCTCGATGAAGGACTCCTGATGCTGGTAGCTGTGGTTTTCGCTGACTGCCGACGAGCTGGTTTTGCTCGTTGCCACACTCTTCGTCACCTGTTCCTCTACGTTCTCGACGGCCTAGCAGGGGGAGAAAGGAAGGAAATGAAAATGTGAGTCTGAGATTAGGGATCGGTCGTGGAGCATCGATCGCTCGGACGTAGTGAGTTGTATTGAGCATAAAATCGGTAGAAACTGGATGAATGGAATGGGGAGAGTCTGCGGCTGAGATCTAGATGCTGCTGACCGCGGATTGCTGGCAGAAGCCGACGATCCGCTTACCGGTCCATTGCCTCCATTTCCATTCATCCTGCCGCCTCGGCAATGATCATGCTCTCTCTCTTTCGAATGGATTAGCTTTGAAAGAACGTGCTGTTGAACAGCACGATTAACAGCGAAAAACGGTTTCAAGAAAAAGCAAAAAGTGAGCACCGTGGTCGTCGTCGTCTTCGGTGACCAGAGCTGCTCGCCACATATTAATAAGACGTATCGGAGACAGGTGTCACAGCGCCGCCAAGCTGGTCGGCTGGCATGGAGAAGCGAGTGAGCTACACCGTTGTGAGTCTGCCGCCCGGGGGGTAGGGTGCTGCACAGATGGTGTGATCCACCGCATTCACTACCCATAGGACACAGAAAGAGTGAAAGAGAAAGACGGAGGGTAATACCCGGACCGGGGCGTGCTAAATTAAGAATAGAAAGCCAATGGCGATGAATAACCGGCGATGAATGTTTCGGAAAGATGAAATTGTAGTGTCTTTCGGCCCACGCTACGATTCTCCTGCTGCTGCTGCTTTGCGTTGGTGCCTGGTGCCGCAACCACTTAGCGCTGCGCATTGAAGTCGCTGGCAAATAGCGCTCTCGGTTACTACTCGCGCTACTGAAAACGCCTGAAAGTAGGTAGCGAACGAGTTTTGGCAAGGATACGCCACCCGTCCCCGGAGTAATTGTGCGTCACTAATTGTGCACTTGCGATGGAAGGCGTAGTGGGAGAGATTGGAGGGGTTGGTTTGGCGCTTGAACAATGCAATTAAACTAATTGGTTCCATCCATGCACACATTGCCACCGCGGCGTACCCGTGATGCCCCTTCTTGGACTGCACCTGCTGGGTGTGGTGTCCATAAAAATTGGGTCAAGGTCACAGCAGGCGACGCTGGCCATACGCTTCTTGCTGCTGCTGGGGATGCGGCTGTACACCTGAAAGGTATGCAAAGTGTTGCAACGCGCAACCATCATGCTGGAACGTTGATCAGCAAGGAACGTCCATAAAACATTCTTTTTGACAATTTAATTAATTAAAGAAAAGTTTAAACATTGTTCAACTTTCAAAAAATGATGCTAAGGTAAAAATAGATACAGGCAACCGCTTCCGTTAATGAGATTACACATCAAGCACAGAGGGAAATTCACTCGAAAATATTTGTTAAAAATGTTTAGCGATGCTGTTTTTAAAATCTGTATCAAGTTATTTTATATGGCCTGATACGATGGCCTTACAACATCCCCAAATATTGGGCTTTATACAGTCAGTCTTTTAGTGTTATGGACATTTAACAACCATAAGTATTATCATTTCAATTTTCAAGACTTCAGGTGGCAGTTTAGTTCAAATTGAATGTTGCTATCATGATTAGCTATTTTAACAAACTAAAGAAAAGCAACTCGAGCGACCTTCTCGGCGCAATAGAACAAAAATACCAAACCATTCCTGGAAGGTCAAACCGATTGGCGTTGCCTTCCATTTCCAATTGGTAGTAACCCTCCGAAAGCCGCAAATCGCCATTTAATTTCCTGTGTTTTCTACGATATAAAATCACATCGTGAATGGCCCCCGGCGAGTGGTTTGGGCATGAGGGCAATAATAAAACGCTCGAAACGTGTTTATGTACCACTTGTTGGCTGGTCCTCTCGCAGTCAAACGCCGTCGCTCCATCGTCGCTTTCAGGTGTTTAAATCAATCAGCAAAGCAACTCTCGTGGAGCGAGACACGCGCAGATTCGCTTGCGGTCCTCCGCCACCACCGGCGCTGGTATCCTTGTGCGGGTGTCAAATGGAACGCATTTATATATTTAGATCGAGCTTCTACTTTTCCGATGCAAAACAAGTTTGTCAGTCAGTCAGTTTCTTCCCAACACCAACGCCACCAACGTGGCCGGGGAATCTAAATCTTTCACGCACGGTACCGGCCCAGCGGCCCACCGGGATGCGTGAGACCTAACGATGACTTGCGCAACGAACAGACGGTGCTCTAGCCCGAAAAGCGGTGGCAGGAAATTAATGTGATTTCGTTCTCCATTTTTTTATTCGACCCCTGGCGTGTCTCGACGCCGACGCTGACGCCTCCACTAGTGGACACAGAAGATGGTCCCACTTTGCTTGGCCAGTGCATCGTCACCATTGCGGTGATCCGGCGAAGGTCGATCGCGGTCAGCTCGTTTCATTTATTGTTGGAAGGAGTCAGAGATTGGAAAGAGCAACTCAAACATTCCAAGTGACTGACACATGTCTCCCGCTTGAGCAATCCATCAGCTTCATTCTCTGTAGCAGCAGCATTCTCTTCGTTACACAACGCTATAACATTATAACATTGTAAATCCAATCCATCATTGGTCCACCAAGTCCACGATGATGATGTTAATGAAGATCCTCGACAAAATTTATCATTTCCCCTACCTTCGCCATCATCGAGTTTTCTAGAATTCAAGCGTGAAAGGAAGCACGAAGCGTCTGCAGGCATCCACGCCATCATATCCGAGACCGAGCCCGCAAAACGGTAGCGCGCATCGATGGCCGATGCCAGAATTCTCCTCGCTCATTGACAGACGTCGGCGCAAGGCGGTTGGCGCACAATTTGTTGGCCACAAATGTGACCACCTGCGCGGGATTGTGTTTTTTTATTTATTTATTTATGTGTGTGTCGCTTGTGTGCTTGCGATTCAAGATCGTACACTTTGGCGACGTATGTTTACGCTATCCGCGTGTAGCGGGTTTTTTCTTCTGATTTGGAACCTAATGTCTACAGCATTTGCTTTTCTCGATAGTCCTTCGCCAAGTTACTACTCGGTGGTGGTGACTAAGGTGACCAACGGCTTGGAACAGCACGGAATGTAACCGCATGCCGCAGCTCATTAGCTCTGTTAGACGGTTGAATGACCAGGAATGAGACAATTGACCGCGTATCCTTCTGGTCTGCGCTGAGTGGTGGCTGAGTTGGTCCGAGGTGGCGCTCGGATGTGTGATACATAAAATGAAATACAAATTTATCTTTTGCCTACGCTTTCGCCCTCTGGTGTGTGGTTCTTAAAAAAGATGAATTAGAGGAGTTTTAATCGGGAACGAGAGACCACCAGGCACAGGAATGCTGAGCCTGGTCGCGCTTACGTCGCTGAGTTATATATTGCGCAGGATTCCACTGCAGGAATGCTAACGTGTTTGGCGGAGGAGAGCGCAATCTGCATGATTAGAGCGATTTATGAGAAGATCATAATTCAGAGGACGATGCGAAAAGAGGTTTCTTCGCACTCCCGTTACGCTATCCAATTCGTACTCCCGTTACGTTCTTCAAAATTAAGGCATTTTATCGAGTAGCTCGCAATGTTTGCAATAAATTTTATGAGCAAAAATGTGCCTCTAGCCTGTAGCCATTCTTTTTGCTTAATGTAAATGCGTCAACCAAAGAAGGAGTCGACTTTACGACACATTTGTGCACCAGCTCGCCCATGAGATCATTATAAAATGCTACTTTAGAGCGAACGATCCGTTTTTCCGCTGCTTTCCTAACCACCGTGGACTCGCATTTCGGCGAACCTCGACGGCACGTTCTTCCTGCTTCGTTTGGAGCGCGATGGAAATGACCGTCCGCTCGTAACGGTTCGTTTTTCATCGCTTCTAAATGCGGGACACACAAGACACATTCCCGTTTCACTGGAGCTCGAGCAGGCGGTCGGAGCACCGTGGCCATTACAACCGGCGGCTGCAGCTGTTGACCGCTGTTGTCGTGCCAAGATCGTGCTAACCGGTCGGCTGAGATCGACGTGAACACTGTTGGAACCTGTTTACTACTTGGACGGGAAACATTCCGCGGTAGTTTAGTAAAAAAATATTTTCCTGAACTTCTCCGATCTTGAGATTAGTAATCCAAGGCAACGAAGTCATGTTTTGCTGCTAAAATTGATTTTAATAATTTTGTAATAATATTGAGCACCAGTATCTCGTGTTCAAATCTTGTGTAGGGTAAAAAGTATTTATCACCTTTTCAAAATGCACGTAGCACACGGTGCAAATGCACTGCAACCGCACTGTTCACACACAACGCGATACGCAAAACGTAACTACTTCGTTCCAGGGAAACTCCACAAACCACCGTTCTGTGTTTGCGTAACACACAACACGAATGTCTTATCAGAACCTCAGAAAGGGTCTACCCAATGGCAACGTGGGACCTTAAGTGGAAACCGTTGGAGTGCACGTAGCGTAGGGAGTGACTTTTCTTCCGGAGCGTTCGAACGGTAGTGGCATGCGAGAGTGGCCACCGATCAAGATCGCCGCCAAAGAAGCGTAGTCGACGTCCACATCGTAGTAGTCGTCGTCGTCGTCGTCCTCCGCGTCATCATCGTGGTCGTGGTGATGGTCGTCGCCGCCATCTTCGTGCTTCGCTATTGTTCGCCGCAAGATTTGTGGCGAAGGAATCGGAGCGTCTGGGCTTTTTCCTTCTCGCTCTCTCTCTCTCTCTCTCTCTCTCTCTCTCTCTCTCTTTCTCTTGCTCTCTCTTTTATTCTCTCTCGCTCTCTCTCGCGCACGGTTGGCCCCCAAATGGTCCTGTCGTGACCCGAGTACCGATACCGGTCGAAGGCGAGGGAAAACGGAATGAAAATAAGCAAATCTTCCCCCCCCCCCCGGCAAAGGACGTGGCAACTGCTGCTACTGTTGCTCCAAAGAGCGCTTGCCCCGTAGGAGGGTGCTTACCTCCTGAGACCAAGCGCGTCTTGTGCGCTGTACGATCGTCGTGAGGGTGTGTTTGTGTAGGTGACACGCGATCACGACCAGCGAGAGTGAAATCCGTTCCATCCGACACGTTAATGTAGTGTGTCCGAGGGTTTCTCCCGGCGGACCGGCACCGAATAGACCACGGTATGGTGGTCATCGTTGTCGATCGGTCTGGATATCTGGTTTCTCGCGGTTCTAATCCAAATGTTAATGAAAAACAAATCACAATCCGATGACCGCACAAGCATCCGTGTTGCAACTTCGAACATTGTAACCATTTGTGCCGTGCGAGAATGACCAAACGTGACGTTCCGCAGGATTCGCAAAGTGGCAAGGGTGTGCTACTAATCGAACGGTGTGGTTTGATGGTTTACAGCTGGAGTTCGATTCGCGATTGCGTTTTGCAGCAGCTCGGCTTGGTCACGGCGTTACGCCGAAGAAAAAAGGAACTTGACCGCCACCGAACGTTGATTGTGGGCAATGTGGGCAATCGTACAAATTGTTTGCTTCGTTTGTTTGTTTGCCTTCCGACGTATTGGAAACAAACAAATGCGAGTGCAAAATTTGCCAGGAAGAGATCAGTCTGCTTCACGATCAAGTGCGCGCCATCGTCGTGGTCGTCTTCTACCGGGACTATCTTGCAAAAATGATGGAATCAAGAGCAATGAATCTGTCTTGCAAAAATGATCAAGTGGTTCTTGGTATCGGCCGACTTTCGAACAGAAATTCCACTCATCAAAAATGCTCAATACACCACTTTTAACGTTCACCATCTGCATCGGAAGCATTCCACGCTATTTTGTTTGAAAATTTCGCTTCACTCCACAGATAAACCCATCGCGCGTTGACGACAGTTGCAACGGATTAATTCGCGATGATAAAATGACATTTTCATTGCCGGGACACACAGTTCTCACACATGAACGTTCCTGGGACGACAAATTGGTGGATTAGTGCTTCAGCATGCAGCGTGCTTGCTTCAAAAGCAAGCGCCGCACGTACACGCGCTCCGCACGCTCTCACTCAGTGTCCTTGCGTGGTGCG
Organism: Anopheles aquasalis; assembly: GCF_943734665.1. NCBI lineage: Eukaryota > Metazoa > Arthropoda > Insecta > Diptera > Culicidae > Anopheles > Anopheles aquasalis. Next base: position 17,593,143 of record NC_064877.1, read on the forward strand.
TGTATTTTCGGTGTTTTGCTGTCGTAGGTTGGCCCTCTGATGTGTGGTTAGGGACATCCCCTCAATTCCGACAGCTCGAAAACACATCTTAACAGACCTGAATCACTGTCCGGCAGGATCGCTGCTAGTCGGTCTGCACTCACGCCACGTTGGACGACGGACACATTAATTATCGGAGCTGAAGCATAAGGTTCCGGAGAGAGAAAGAGAGAGAGAGCGAAGGGTGCGGTTGGTCTTCCCGTTCTCGTCTAGTGACCACGGACCATTCGTACGTGCGATCCTACCACGAGACAGCCCAGAATCCGGCCGGTCGCTAATTGTCGAAATGTTTGTTGCATCGATCGACGACGCGATGACTCGTGCCCGGTCCCGGTGCCATCTGTTGGTGACTGCTAGGGCTGCCACTCGGACATAATTGCCACCCCGAAAGAACGTGCCCACGGGCAGAGAGCTGCTCGTGCCATCGTCAGGATCGCGTACAAAAGAGACACACAATGCTTCGTTCCCACAAGTGATCTCGCGCACATTATCCGTGCGCGTTTTAATTGCATAGTTTTGAGAACATTAACAGCCGAATGGGGAAGATTTATGAACTCGGCCACGTGGTGAAGCATTGTATCAGGTGGAATGGGAATGAGCTGTGACAGTTATCTTTAACCGCGACTTTTATCGTTTTTTTTTAGATCCACGCTCGCGTTCTGTGGCGTTCACCATTAATTAATGTTCACTACAGAAGTAAAAATGCTTATATTTTTCATGAAAAAAAACACCAGCAAGACGCTAACTTATGGATTGATTCATAAAAAGCCACATCTTTTGACCAACAATTAACCCTCAAACACCACATAGGAGATGATAAAATTCATAGAGCATCAAACATCAAATTTGAATGATAAGATCCGCCTTGCACCTACCTGCTCTGTCTGTGTACCGTGTTGCTACCATCCGTACAGCATCGAGAAGCATACAGCTTGCTTAAATCATTTCTTTCCGTGGCGCGTTTTGCAGAGTCAGAGTTAGCGCGGAACACTAGATTCGTCTGCTCTCTACTCCAGCTAGAAGCGCAAATACACGGCAGATAGTAGTAGCGGCAGCAGCAGCAACAGCGGTAACAACAGACAGGCACAAGCGGCAAGGTGTAACGAGTCAGTTTATGAAACAGATGCATTTCGAGCATGCGACCGAGGAACTGATTCTGCACAACGGAAGTGCTATTATGTGTATGTGCATATGTGCGAACGAAGAATGGATGCAAAAGAATGGTTAAAAACGTAACTCTGCTGATGATGAGTTGGTCCGTTAGTTCCGAGACGCCAAAAAAAAGAAAACAAATAAACAAAAGGAACTTCCGCTTTAAGGAGGGTGTTTTGAAGAGGAGGAGAGAAAAAATAATCCTCAAATCGATCCTTGTGCTGCTTCTTCCCCTATCAATTGGTGCTTGGCTTTCGCATTTGTCATTTCCTGTGACAGTTGTTTTGCAGCAACAAGTGAGGTCTTCTTCCGAGGTTAGTTGAAATGATGAGCAAGAAGAGGAAGTGTGTCCGGCGGAATTAGCAAAACGTTTTAAAAACAATGCAATGCCAGTCAAAACAACACGTGTTGCATGCGTTTCAAAAAAGCAAAAAATGACCACCCTTTGCCCCCTTTCCCATAGCACGGTGCTGCAGGTGTGTGCTTTCGAGATGCTGGCGGCTGGCGGCTGGCGGCTGGCGCATTGGTGACCCATGGATCATCTCTCCGATGATCCTCGGTTACCGGCCACCGTTCGCAACTGGCTGGCCAACACAGGCTGCCAGGTTGCTGGTTGTCGCTCGCGTGATGATACACGACAAGCGCGGGCATTAAGCAGCGACGCTGAGCAGCAGATCACCGTTTGGTGTTGCCGCGCCACCGAGGGCCAAGCTATTTTTAGGGCGCATGTGATGCCGGGGAGTACGCCCGTCCGGAATATGTATGCGCTGCCTGGCAGTATGCAGAATGATAGAATAATGGATCGCGAAATGTTTGAATGAAGAGGCCAACAGGGGAACGGTGGATGAATGGTGGTGCGATGGGGGAATGTGTAAAAAAATTATACATTTCAAGATTTATTTTCATTCAGCACATATTTCGACGCTTGACGCACAAGCTACTAGCAAGCTGGCCACTAGCAGGCGAGCGCTTTTTTAGCAAAAAATAAAAACCGCAAACGGAAGGACAAGTGGCTGGCAGATGCAGAATCCGGCAGAGAGAGAGGGTTGAAAGGCTGACGCAAGGGGGGGGGCATAAAAAGTAACGCGAGCAGCGTGATCGTTGACGAAAAAGGTTGTCACATGGCGTTGCAAATTTATAAATCATGCGACAAAGCGGGCAAGGGGCCAGAAAGGAGCAGCATGCCTGTGTTCGAGTCAGGGTGGCAGTTGGGGGTGGATTATGACAGCGTAACATGAATCTACAGCAAATTGGTTTTTAATTTTTTGTTAGTAACACACAGAAGATGGTGTCGCTTCTACTAAGCTGGCATGAGAGACAGCATGCAAGCGCTCGTTGCACCTAAAAGTAGACATGCGCGCCCGAACGGTATGTTTTTTGAAAGGTGTTTGCGCGCCGTCGGTTTGTTTCTCTTGATCTTTTGAATTTATTTCTCCACCAACTTGGAACTAAATACATTAAACACCACACAGGCACGCACGCACGGAGCGAGAAAGAGGGATTCAACATAAAGTAACGGAACCGAAGCACAAATGATATGGAGACGAAGAGTGAAGCAATTCGATCGAGGGATGAAAGATGGGTGGCTGTGTTGTTTGCACTCGGCGCTATCTGTTTCATAAACGACACAACCCACAACCGCAAGGACGACAGAAAGGGGCTTCTGTTGTGATCACCGACAGTTATTTCAATGAGCTACAACTTGTAGGATCATTGAAACAACTCCAACGGAAAGATCACACACGGAAGAAACGCATATGCATTACGGTGATGAGTAATAAGAGATAGAAAGATAGAGAGAATGTTTCTAGTCTACCTTGATTGTGAACGTGCCGTTCGGTATGTTCTGGCCACCGAACTTGATGTCCAGATCGTAATCGCCCGGATCCTTCAGCAGATAAAAGATGTCGAAGAAACCGTCCTTCTCGATGATATCGATGTCAACATCGCTGCCGGATAAGAGAGAGGAGGAGCAAAGAAAAACACTTATCAGTACATGCTGGTCAACAACAACAACAACAACATGGGCACCACAATAGGAACCAAGCTATTTACCTGGCTTCCGAGTGCGACACAATCTTACAGGTGACCGCACCCGTACCGGCTTCCCTCGCGTCAACGGCAAAGTGGTTCTTCTTGCCGTACTCCTGGCTGGTCGGGACGGCCTGCACCATCTTGCACTTGTCCGCCTCGCCCGTCGGTATGGCTTGCAGCAGGAAGGGCGACCCGAGCACATCCTTTCCCCCGCACTTAATACTGACATTGTACGGACCGCACTCATCCGGCACGAACGAAACCGCGTACGTACCGTCCGGTTCCTGGTCCATCTTCGGCACCAGCGATTTCCCATCCGGACCCTTGATGCTCACGTTAATGTCCTCCTTTGCTTTCGCCTTTGGTGCTTCGATCTGGAACTTGGCGGGCAACGAAGCGGGAAGATTCTTCTTCGTTGCCGCTTCGCCATACACCTTGGCCTGAGGCTGAACCGCCGGTGTATCCTTCGGTGCCGGAGCTACCGTCATCACGAACGGACTGCAGCTTACTTCGGTGTCCGCAAAGCTGACATTGGCCGTCAGAACGCTTCCCTCCTTCGGCGGAACGTACGAAACACCGTACACACCATCGCCCTTGTCCTGCACCTGCACACTGACCGGTTTACCATCGGAGGAGTTGAGCTTCACAGCGACATTGCCCGGACCAGCCGCACCACAGTCGATGTAAAACTCGGCCGGCACTCCCTCGTACACCTGATTGTGCTCGATGCCCGGACCATACACCTTCACCTTCTCCGGCCTGGTTGACTCCTTAACCAGCACCTTAAACGGTGAACCGGGGATGTGCTTATCGGCGAACCGGATCGTGACATCGTACTCGCCCGGTTCCGTCGGTAGGTATTCGACCTCACACGAACCATCCCGGTTGTCGGTGCAGTGCATCTTCGCTTCCGATGGTCCTTCGATCGCAAGCGACAGTCCACCGGCACCGGCACCACGCGTTTCCACCGTAAACGTTGCTTTGCTGTCCGTCATCGCCCCTTCCAAACCGGGTCCGTAGGCACGGCAGCGTGTTGGATCACATCCGGACTTGACATTCACGACGAACGGAGAGCCAGGGACGGGCACGTTATCGTACAGTAGCTCGATCGTATGCCGACCCGCCTCGAACGGTGTGTACATGATGCGGAACACATCGTCCGCGGATTCACTTGGCACCAGTTTGCTCGGAATTTCGTTACCCCGTGGATCGAAGATGTTGCAGGAAAGCTTCGCCCGGTCTACGTCATTGCCAACCTTGCTCATGTCGACCATGAAATCGGTCGGTGCGTTCATGACGACACCTGGAAGAGGAGAGGAGAAGCAATGTAAGATCAGTATCGTGATATTCTTCAACTGGAAACAACAACACTCGCCAAACAAAAAGAAAAAAAAGGAACTAAAAAAGACATGCGCAGGGATTAATCTTATCGGTTATCGGTCCTAAAAAGTAACAGCGAACGAAACGAAACGAATACACAGCACGCAAACCTAAGATCATGCTCAATTGGGCTCGTTAGTGTGGTGAAACGCTAAACACGCCAAGCAGCAAACTGGAACAGGCCGCAACAAGTCAACGGGCAGCAAGTGAAGTGAGCGCCACTTTACCGTGCGGCTGAATGCCCATGCCAGACACTCGGATCTTATTCAGATTGGGCTCCGGCACAATGATCGCCTGGTACGGTGATCCAGCAATGTGATCATCGTTGAACGTTATGTTGATCGTGTAGTCACCGATCTCGGTCGGCAGATAGGCGACGTTGCACGTGCCATCGCCATTGTCGCGACAGTTGATCGCCGCCTCACAGGGTCCTTCCACCGTCACACCGAGTCCACCCTGGCCAGCACCCCGTGTATCGATCATAAACTCCGCCGGCCGGTTGATGATACCACGCACCAACCCAGGACCACTCGCTTGTACCTTGCGTGAATCGGAACCGACGAGACACTGCAACCGGAATGGTTGCGGTGTGATCGGGGTACCACCGAAGCTAACGCTCAGCAGATACTCGCCCAGTTGGGTGGGCGTAAAGTTGACCAGAAAGCCTTCGGCCGTCGGTATAACGTGCGCCTTGACGCGATTTCCCGATGGGCTCGTGATGGTGACGGCCAGGTCCGCCTTACCGATTCCGTTCGTGATGACACGGAACTGCTGGAGACTGTTCAGTGGGGCAGCTAGGGGGAGGGACTTGTTAGACTCCAGAAAGACAAAATGGGTTTGCTCGGAGAGTAAATGAGGAATAGAAGTGAAGGAAGGTATAGCGGCCACCACGGTGGCCTCAGTTACTTACTCGGTTCCAGTCCATCGACCTTGATCTTCGACACGTCGACCGGTGGCTGTACGGTTACTTTCGGGGCGATCGGTACCTTGAGGCCACCGTAGACGAGGTTGGTCGTGTAGGTGCCCGGTAGGGGCGGTATCACTTCCACGGCGTACGTTTGATCTTCATTGTCGATGATGCGCACCGGTACCTTCTGTTTCGTTTCCTCGTGCACCAGATTCACTTCCAACTGTCCCGTGCCGGCATTTCTGGTGAGGAAAGGAAGTTAGCAAATTAATTTTTAAATCGATTAAAGCCGGAATGTCTGTAGCTCTTGTAAATTTAATATCTATAAACCATTGTTTCTGTGATTCTCTACTCAACAACAAAGGTTTTTTGGAATTTAAAGGAGATTGGAACGTTTTTGGAGGGCATTTTGGCATTAAGACATTTAATTAGATCATCAAAACTGGATTCTGTAGCTTAAACAGATCAAAATCGCCTTCAAAATCTGATTCAAAATTCCCGTAGTCCACTAATACATTGCCGATGCCTGCAGAATGGTGTTGAATGGAAAGCCCCCCTCCTCAGCGGGAACCGGTAATTACCTCGCGTCAACGTTAAAGTGCGTAGCGGCATTCGGTTTCACACCCGGCTCGAGCCACGGTCCAAAGAACTGCACCTTCGAGGCGTCCAGTGGGGTGGAAACGTTCACACGGAACGGTGACAGCGGTACGGCAACACCACCGTAGTTCACCTCCACCGTGACGGGATCAGCCGATGGGGCCGTATAGCTGATCTTCCTCGTCCCATCCTCCTTGCTTTGGGTGATCCGATGGGCGATCGTGTTGGAGAACACATCGTTGATCTTCACCTCGAGCGGTGCCGAACCGGCACGCGTCGCATCGACCGTAAACTCGGTCGGCCGGTTCACGATCACACTTCCGTTCTTCTCCACCCCGGGCCCACTCACCTTCACCAGCTCGGGATGGAAATCGTCCGCCTTCGGTAGGACCTGCGCAATGTGTGGACTCTTCGGGATGTCCTCATTGTCACAGAGGATGTGCACCGCGTACTCACCCGGTGCCGTCGGATGATACTTGACCAGTGCGGATCCGTCCCCATTATCATGGCACTCGATCTCGGCCTGCGATGGTCCGGCAATGCTGAATCCGAGATTTCCCGTTTCCCCATTTGTCTCGACGACGAAACAGGCCGGCTGTCCGACCATGCCCGTCTTCAGCCCCGGACCGTACGCCACGATCGAGGTGTGCTTCTGGGGCCCCACTGTCACCTCGAATGGGGACTTTGGGATCTCCTGCGATCCGTACAGGATCAGCAGCTTGTAGCGGCCCTCCTTCAGTGGAATGTACTGCACCTCGTAGGTGGTGGCGTCCAGTTTGCGCATACTGTACTCCGGCACAACGCCGCCGGGGCCGAAGATTTTCACCTCCGGGATGCCCTCACCCGCACCCTCGGTAAAGATGCGGAACGTGACGTCATCGTCGTTGACACGCACGCCGACCGGCTGTAGACCGCGGCCACTCGCACGCACCTTCCGTGGATCACAAACCGGTGCAACGCGGACACCGTACGGGCTGCCCTTGATCTGTTGGCCACAGTAGAACACGTTGACCGAGTGCAGACCGATCTGCTTCGCCGTGTACTCGCAACGCCACTGATCCGCACCGATCTGGCGTAGCTTTGCCGCGACGGTTGTCTTGTGGTTCGCCGGATCGAGTACGATCACTTCGGGTGTTCCTTTGCCGGCGTCTTTTGTCTGGATGTCGAAGTACGTCTGCTTGCCAACGATCACACCGTCCGGCAGTAGACCGGGGCCACTGGCCGTCACTTTCGAGGCATCACCGGCCTGTCCTTCAACCTGGACCTCGTACGGACTCTTCGGGATGTCGCGGCCGTTGAACTTTACGTACACCTTGTGCGGTCCCTCCAGCTTCGGTATGTAGGACACCGAGTAGGTTAGGTTCTTGTCGTTGTTGAACCGGCAGTCCACCTTCTCCGGGTTACCGTTCGGGTTCTGGACGGCCACCTCCACGTTGCCCTTGCCGGCCGAAAACGTCTCGACGGTGAAGTTGGCTGGGGCTCCGACCGTTGGTCCGGTCGGTTCGATACCGGGACCGTATGCGCGCACCCTGCAGGCATTTGCGGATGGAGTTGCGTGGCGGGAAAATGAGCCATGAGGCGCGGGAGATGGGGAGAAAAAAGAAATGAGAAACGAAAGAATGACGTTAGCGTGCGTGGCGCAAAAGGAAAAAAAAGACAAAACAGTGGCTGGTGGCGCAGAGCTGAATAGAAGGAGCAGGAGGAGAGAGAGGGAAGAGAAGAAGCATTCCAAAACAAGCCTTTCAGCCACGAGTGCCACTATGAGAATGCCACGAGGAAACTGAGAAGTTCTCGAGACCCTTTTGTTTTTTGCTTTTGGGAAAACCATTTCTGGACCATTCTGTGCCGGACGTTCAGTGGGAATGAGTTGAGTCTCCGACTCCGAACTGCTATCATTTCCTCGGTCTAGCTAAAGCCAAAGCAAGCTTTCGCATGAGAGGACACTTTTTGGACACATGAAGGTGAGCTACGCTAGAGAAGGGCCGAACCAATAGCATTGTCGGACCGCAGTCCACAGTATTGCAATTTAGAAGAGCACCCGAAAGGAGGGAGAGGAGATAGAGCAGCAGCTAATTTTGGAGTAGAACGAGAGTGTGTATCCTAAGGTCATGAAATGTTGTTTTTTTGCGGTAATTTTTCCGAAAGAATTAAAAAAATAACAACCGAGAGCAATAAATAAAAAAGAAAAAGAGTGTAGATGTGGTAATACTATGGCAAAAGCCAGTTAACAATATGTAAAACAACAGTGAAAGAAATGTAAAAGCTCAACAACAACAACAGTACAGATGGCACCAACCAACCAACTTACCGCGGCGGTGGAACACTGCCATTGACATAGTGTGCGTACATCGAGTAGCATTGTGAATAGTAGAGGTAGTAGAGGTAGTAGTAGTAGTAGTAGTAGTAGTAGTAGTAGTACACATGTTCAAAGCGAACATGGTAATGTGAGGTATTTTGGTCGAGAAAGAGAGAAATAAAAACAGAAAGAGTGAGAGAAAGGAGAGTAAAACAGGATCAAGAGATGTTTCAAGGTGACAAAAAAGAGGGAAAGGACGTGATAGGAGTCGTATCGCGTGAATAAAGAGTGTGTGTTTATGTGTGCGCATGAGTCGATCGGCAGAGAGAAAGAGAATGAAGATAGATAAGCGGAAACTTCTTCACCCTTTCGAGCACATTAACCAGGGATTCCATTTCATCGTCTTCGCAGAAAGGCCAAGGATACTCTCTAGCACTACTCTACATGATTGAGCTTTCATCTAGGGGAAGGAGGGCAAATGGGGGGCCAGCATGGGGGCTTTGCATTCGATGGGTCGGCTCACCTGCTGTGGTTCGTGCGCGGTCGCAGCGGAGCGCCCGATTTCAGCTTCGCATTCGGATACTGTGACAGGTAGGTCATCATGGACTGTTCGTCGATATTCGGATTAACCATCTCCTCCGGTCTTATCAGCTGGCGCACGTTCAACCAATCATCCGCCAGTCCCATCGCTTCGGCCGCATTCTGGACCGCATCCTTCGGGTCCCACATTGGCCAGTCCGGGCAGAGACCGGGCGCGACGGCATCGACCAGCGCACCGACCGCCTTTCCGTTCGTCCAGTCCGTGGTGAAGTTGTTGATCGGCAGATCCGGTACCAGCCGGTGGATCCAGTTCATCAGTCGCTGCTTCGGTGATGCCCCGTTACCGTTCGCCTGGTTGTCGCCGTTCTCGTCACCCTCCCACATCGGCAGCGAGATCGAGTAGTGCAAGATCAGCGTCCAGATAAGGCCCATGATCAGCTTCAGCTTGCAGTCGACGATGTCCGAGGAATCTGTGCCGGAGAAGAACGGTTGAGATGTGAGTCAGGGAGCGAGAAAGAGAGAACTGGGTTTTTGGGTAAATAATTCCCACGATAACAAGCGGAAGGGACCGGAAGAGGCGACGTGATATGGGAGCAACGGTTGACCCTTTCCTATCAACTGACGGAACACAGACTATTTGTGACCGTTTCCAGGCTGACCTCGACGCTCCATTCGCTTATCTATGATTCACATTTGGCATGAGTGTGAATGAATGAAATCATTTGACGAATTCCTCCGCTATCGCTCTTTATTATGAGCCTCAACGCCTTTTGCATTACTCAAAATAGGGAACCTCTTGTTGGCTCAAGTTTTAATAACTCGATCGTTCAAAAAAATTACTCGCATAGCAAAGTTCAAAATGTTCTTAGTAATGTATTCTCGTACCATAAAAATTTGCTACAGAATTGTGGTAGTTCCTTCCAGAGAAGCGATTACAGACATCTTTACGCATTATCGCACTTTCACGGCACATGTCTGATACGCTATCATCCACCAAATGACTCCAAAAGTGCCATCATTGTAACATCAGGAGTCAGATCGCCTCATTTTGCTAGCGACACGCACTGGGACGGTGGCCACGACGCGGACCACTTATGTGGACTCCCGGTGGAATTCCCTTGAAGCCCAATGCTAACCGCATCTCTCGTTGGCATTCGACAATCTGTCAAAAATGGCCAGCCCCAGTACTCGGCAACAGCAGCAGTAACAGCAGCAGAGCCTTCAAGGTGCGCCACGCATTCAGCACAACCAATCATCATCATCATCATCATCATCAACGCAAAGCCTCGCAGCAGCATCAAGGATAAGCGGGCTCCGTACCATTTGCTCCAAGCAGCGACCGCAGCGCAACGGCCATAAACAGCCCGAGCCTGAACCCCTGAAGTTGGAAGCCTGTTTTGCCTATATTTAGCGCTTGAGTCATCCAGTCAAGGCAGGGGCCCGTTCGTGGCTCTCGGTCTCGAGGCGCTCGCACGTCGCGACGCGCTCCAGCTGCCTCTCGCATTCTCCCGGCGTCCGGCGAACCCGAAACCGATTAGCAGCATAAACACACTCTGGTATTCTGGTAGCTGGCCCGTGCGCGGGGTCGTGCGGTCAGTGCGATCGAAAGCGAAAGCGATCTGGACAAAGCTGAAAACCCGCAGACCCAAGACCATACCAGACCACACCAGACCACACCAGACCTCAATACGTGCTGCGGGAGCTGGTCCGTTCGGGCGGGTGCGCAGAGTGGCAGCGTTATGGTCTGGTGCACAACGTCCCTCTCGTAGCGCTGCTTTCTGTTGTTGTTGTTGTTGTGGTGGTGGCTACTCGTTCTCACCTTGTGTGCCGTCATCCAGCCATCAGCGCATGCTGTATGAGACTTGCTTTTGCCCTTTTTGCTGGATTCGATCATCTTCGAGGCGCGCACGAGGCACACAAGTGATGCTTGTGCTGCTGTGGCTGTTGCTACGTTGGCCTTGCTCGCTCGATCGCTCGCTTGATCGCTTTGACCATGCACTCTCTGGGCACGTTCGCGCGATCGGAAACCCAGAGGAATCCTCCTCGATTACGTCATGATCGTGGCAACAAAGGAGAGAATGCGACAGAGAGGAAAAAAGAGCGAGAGAGGCGGAGTGGAACATAATCTACATATTCATTAGCGTCATCCAGGCGGGAGGCAGTTAGAACCTGTTTCGATTCGTTCCGTCGCCGTGCCTAATATGGACGAAAATGCCGCCAGACCTCGGGGGCAAGCCAGACAAACGTGACGGCCACTAAACCATAACTGGCAAGGGCAAAACACAGCACAACATCGTGGCATGGCTCGTCATCGGCGTCAACTGGTGAGCTGAGGGCTTTACAATGGAAATTAGTGCACAGCGTCGGTTGCGTGAGGGATTAGAGGGAGAGAGAGAGTGAGAGAGGGTTCTGCATAAATTCTGCCAGTACCAGTACCAGCAGCAAACAGAAGCGCCAAAGCGTGACCACTATCTGGACAAGTGCTGCTGCTCGAATGCAGGTTAACCGACGCAACGCATTCCGTGGATCACTCGGGAGCACAGGAAACGCCCGATCGGTCGACCGACGGCCGTGCTGCCATTTAAATTTGATGCCATTCTCATCGATTCACGCCCCCTGCCTTCAAATCGCTTGAAACCGATCAATCAAACACAAGCCATCGACGGCATCATCATCATCATCGTAATCGTAATCGTTATTTGCATTGGGGGAGTGTGAGAAAGAGAGAGAGGGAGCGCGACGATATGGTCTGGAAAGTATGCTAACGACACCAGCCCCATCGGTCGGGTTCCATCGATCGATCGATGATTGATTGTCAATCACAATGTGTTCTCGGTCTCCGGGCGTGTCTCGAGTTGCACTTGCGCACTCTGCCGTTTTCTGGACATTCCCCAAAGCCAATGTCCACCCCCAAGCAAGCACTCCCCGGTGTTAAACGAGCAGAATATCGCGTGTCGCAAGCTGTAGCCAAAGTGATTAACCCTCCGGCTGACGCCATCGCCGCTAAATTCGTTCTGATGGCAGCGCGCGACTGAAGCGAGGAACTGGAATGACCTAATGGTGTGCCGCGTCTTCCACCATTAACGGGTGAGTGTAAATTCGCAGTTCCAGTTCTGTGCTTTTGGGAACGATCGTTTGCTTTGCAGACGCCCAGTTAAACATAACCTCAAAAGAAGGCATGGCACGGAGTAGGCGCCAAGGATTGAAACCACAACGCGCGACACGACCAGCGTTTAAGCGACTGGATCGTAGAATGCAAACAAAAATGCAACCGAAAGGAGGAGCGCGGTAAATGGAATGAACCGGTATGCACCGGTAACCGCACCCAGCACTGCATGGAGTGTTGTGATCGCTGGCGGCGATGTCACCGATAAGCGCAGACACAGTGATGTCAGCTTGCGCATGTCGTGCACGCCAACCACGGCGTCAGTCAGGGAGCATTAAACCTTAATGGATGTGTTGGCCTCTCGCGTTTTGTAGGTCATCAATCCGTGCTCTGTGAGAGATGAGTAGGTCATCATCATCGCCTGTCGATCGCTGTCACCGTTGGTGACGAACATTTCAAAATACCTCGACACTAAGTCGAGTATACTAAGTACCAAGTACTGGTACCTAAATTCCATTGAGAGACTCAACATTGACGCTTTCCCTTGACCACTGGTACTGGTGATCCTTTTTCGGTTCGATGAGAAAACCACAAACCACCATTCAAGGCACAACCACCGTGCCTTCTCGGCATCCAGTGTCATCAGCACCTTCCTAGTGGCTCCATCGCTTAGTGCCACTCGATCGAGTGCCCAGTGAAGCGATAAAACGCACAGCGCAGCTAATTAACCGAGTTATTTGTAAAACAAGCCACCGTCACGCCATCCAACGATGATGTGCCAGTGCCAGTGCCAGATGACGATCGTGGTTGCATTGCGCGACGAGTAAGTGGCCGCTGGCAATGTTAAACGACGTGCCAAGGAGAGTGTGGCCGGGGGATTACACAAAGGGATTTACGGTTGTATTCCCGGTGCGATACGGGATATTCTTCTTGTTCTTCTTCTTCGACATCTTCTAAAATGTTGCGCCACGGAATGTTCGACAGGTTCGTCGTCCACAGACTGTTCAAGTCTTTCGTTTGGTGCTAGCGTTCTGCGAAATCGACGACCGTTCCTCTTCTTCTGCTACTCTTCTTTTTATTTGAAGATGGGGATTATTTTAGTAAAAATAAACGAAACAAACCCTCGACAAGAGAGCGAGAGAGGGAGAGAGCCTCCGGGAAGAGCAAACACTTGGGACACGCGAGACCACTCAACGGGTGCGCTGATTGGACGGAGGAGAAGGCTCTTGCGATGCGCTTCCGACGATCCAAGATCAAAGAAGGCCTCGGTAGAACCCGGGCAAACGGCCTTTTGATGAGAATCCCAAAAATCGCGTCGTTTTCCGCTTCGCACACAGTTCGCTTCCGACGAGCCCTTGGCCGAGGCCACGCTGCACGGCCATTGTGTATCTAATCTTGCGCTCGTCGTCATCGTCTTCGCACCAAAGGTGGCTCTCGCACCATTACCTCGGTCCCCAAACAAGAAAAGCAACAGCAGCGAACCTCGCGAACAGTAACTGGTTTGTCCTCGCGTTCCTTCCCCATCGTGCGCGTCATCACACAACAACGGGGATGTTCGCGCAGATGAAGAGACCTCAGGCGGTCGTTTGTCTGCTGCGTCGCGGGCGCTGCTGCTGCTGCTGTTGGTGTGCGTTTGCCAAAAATTCGCGAATCGCGAAGAATCGCAACGGCTTCCGCCGCTTTCTGTCTGTGTGTTTGAGTGTCTTGGGGCACCGGAACGTTGGAAATGGACATTGAAAAAAGAAGAAGCGCCATTTTTGTGCAAAAATCTTCGCCCAATGACGTTGGCCATGTCGGCGGGCATCTAGGCAAAGGTAGCAAGCATTTAATTTGAAGAGAAACAAAACGATGGCGGACTTACCGATGTTGACGATTTTGATGCCCTCGATCTCGAGGAACTTGAGGGCGACGGACACATTCTCCAGCTTCTGGCTGCGGAAGGTGGGCCGCTTGTTGTGTTTGCTCATGCGCTTCTGTGACAGCACCTCGATCAGCGCGATCAGGCGCAAACCGTCGGACAGATCGCTCTCGAGGTTGGCAATGTTCTGGTTGATGATCTTCAGGTGCTCGTTGGCCCAGCGCGTGAACGTGTTCTGCTGTATTCGCTTCCACTGCGCATCCTCGGCCAGATCCCGCTCTGCCTCCATCTCGCCCTCCTCGTCGCCCGCCGCGTCCGGATCGTCGTAGTCACGCGGTTGCTGCTGCTGCTGCAGTTCCTGGTAGTACTGCGGGGCGCCCTGTATACACACATACAGACACAGACACAAACACGCACATAAAATTAGCAACGGATTTTTCATAAAGGGCAGGACCCCCTTCTGTCACTTAGATTCTAATAAACAATCGAATCACAAACGAGCATCGATGCTCGTATGCAACTAATAAGCGCACTGACGATAATGATGATGATGATGCTGCTGCAGCACCACGGAATGGATCGGCTGCATCGGCCACGCCATTGATTGTGGCGTATGCAAGGGCACGCCATACACACAAAAACACGCACACGGTACGCAGAAGAGCTCGATAATTTATGACTTTTCTGTCCTCCACCGGTTCGACTGAATCGACTTTGTAGTCCGGGACCGGGGACCAGTTCTCCATTTTATTAGTGGGCAACTTTTTTTTTATGTGGCTACATTGTTAGAGTCTGGCTTTATGATCTGCACTGGCACAAGACAACGCACAACAATTGTGGTTAACTGTCCACCGGGGGGAGTTTGGAGAATGGTATTATGTTTCTTCGTTTTGTCTTTGCGGACCAGTTGGTGTTAAGCGAAGAAACAGAACTACAGCGGGGAGGATTTTATGGAGGATGAGGTGGAAGCATTTGCAGAAATGAATTTATATGTTGTTAATGGCTACGAACACATGCAAATGGGCGCAGAGAAACTGTTAATGTTAGTCAAAGTGGTGAGAGGAGAGATTGTAACAGGTTTGCTTTCGTAATACAAGACAGTGTCCCTCTTGATCAACTCGTTTTGTACGAATCTATTAAGGGAATCAAATGATTCAGTCATTCATGACTGAACGCACGTGTTTGCCTACTTTCGGTGACCAACAATTTGCTTCGTTTGCAACTCTTCCACCGCCTGAATCATGCAGTCTTGCAGCTGTGATCCACGGTGTGAAAGCCTGATGCTCCTTTGAATCATACGATGATCGCATCTGCAACTCACGGATTATTCTCGGAACGAACATCGTTGCGATGATTCGCCAATCACCCCGCCCGCGCCTCATCACCTGCGACATAAATACGGTGGTTCCGGCACGGTCATCCTATCGATTCAGCTGCTGCTGCTGCTGCTGCTGCTGTTGGCTTTTATCAACGGATGCCCCACATTGCCTTATCAACGTGATTGGTTCGCGCGAAGCGCACCGTTTGTTGTTGTTTGAATGATAGTGGCCCCGCTTGTCCAGCCGTTCATTCGGTCGTTTTGGGGGTTTGCAAAGTTATTTTAAACCCGTAGCTTACTGTCACAATATTTAAAGCCCCGTGATAGTCAAAGAAATACAAATCTGGAGGCGTTTCGCGGAAAGGCACAAGGCCATTCACTTGCGGTGCGTGTTCATAAGTAAGCAAATCGTACATGCTTCTTGTCGTTGTCGTCATCGTCGTCGTCACCGTCGTCCGATATAATCATTTTAATGCCAACGCAGCTGTCGGCCCGGCTTTTTGTGCCTTCGCTCCGCTATCGACGGTCAACGTGACCGACATTTGCGGTTTGTTTCGCGTTGCTGGTGTATGTTTTTGGACAACCAACTTCACCGATCGTCAGCTACCGATTGTAAAATGGATCCACTTTTCCCCCTTTTTCTGCTATCGATGCAGCGCATTCCAAGGGAAAAGTCCAAAAACCGGATGATGGTACCACCACCCAAACCAACGATTCTCAGGCCTCTGAACTCCTTCTGGGGCTCAGCTAGAGGTGTCAGTTCCCAGGGAATTTTGAATAGAAATCAGCTTTATGTTCCAGCTCCCGAGATGGAGCGATTGTTCTTCTTGGGCACCGGGAATTCCGCATTATTTTTGGGGGACTCCACTCCCGGAAGGAATGGAAGCACGTGGAGGAAATCGTTGGACAACCCCACTTTTCACTCCCCAGCGGGGAACCGGAGTGAACGAATAAACTAATTAAGCCACCACCTCCCACGGATCGGTTGGTTGGTTCTCGGTCGGTTCTCGGGTGAAGCATAAGAATCTGCCATGTAGATCAGTGCGATCGCGATGCACACCAGTGTGTGTGTTGGTTTGTCTGTGTGCTTCTCTCACTCACTCGTGTTTCATTCTTTGCGTTTTATGTGCTACCTTCGGAGCCACCCCAAGAAACCACCCCAAAGAGACCGAAAAGCTCCCGGGAAGCACCGGGAAACGAACCACGAGAGTGTATGTGGGACCGCACGCAACTCCCCACGGGCTCAGCCCATGCCAGCCCAGGCCCTAAGGAAGCAATTTTTAATCTTTCAATTCCACTCGAACCCGTTTCTGGAACTCCCCCCAATCCCTTTGTTCAGTTCTCGGCGTTGCTCTTGGCCAGTTCTTTGGATGCTTCTTGGTAGCTTGGTAGGTTGGTGGACCACTGGGACCCCACCAAGCACACGTTATGCTACGATTCCAACGGAATGTTTCACCTTTTTAACCAAAAAGCGAACGAAAGGCACAGAGAGATTGAGCAGAGAGATGGAGAGAACGAACGAAAGAGTGCGTGTCTGTCGCGAGCTTCCCACTTGCACTGGCGCACGATGACGATGATGATGATGATGACGATGATGATGATGCACCGGATTCGATCTTCGACTTGATCGCGGCGGTAAAAGTAACACTGTGACCGCACGATCCGGAACTGGTTCTGTTTTATCGTTGGAGAGCACCAGCGAGATCGAGAGGACAGAACAACTTTCGTCGACCGACTCGTCGTCGTCTTCGTCGTCGCCGTTGTCTGGCGCACTTGGAACCGAAAAGAAAGCACTCAAAAAGCCATACGCAAACGCAAAGCACACGGGAAGATAACAATAAACTGGTGGAGGCGACAGCATCAGCAACAGCAGCAGCCAACGATCCTCGGGCTTTGTGTGTGCTCGCGATACTTGCGATACAGAGCTGTCGCTGCGGTCGCTTCTAAGACATTCCTTGTTCCGTGGTGCAACGGAACAGCCTTCTGTTTACCTTTTGCCAGCTGCCACTTCTCCTCTTCCTCTGCTGCTGCTGTGCTGGAAGGCTGTTTGTTTTTGCTGAGCTGGATTGCAATCCGGGAGCACCACAACCGACACCAGAGTAACCGGCACTTCTATGACGCACTCCACTGATTGCCGAAAGCACTGGCAACGGTGATGATGGCGATGGCGATGATGATGATGATGATGAGGCACTAGCGATGGTTCGTTCTGCTGCCGTTGGTTCACTGTTTGGCCGCGTAGCGTGATCGTCGTACCGGAGCTGAGCGCGTGGTGGACAGGTTCGCGGATCGTTTGGGACTCGCGAGCCGGCACCGGTTTGATTGCGTCCGAGGCTCCGCGTTGTCGTCGCCACCACATCGGAACCCTTTTCATTCGCTGGTTCCATGTCTTCGCGCGCGCCGTTCAGTTCGGTGATCACCCACACTCCCACCGACCGTTTCGAGTGCGTTCTCTGGCTTAACGTTTACTCTCTCTGTCTCTCTCGGCACGCCACGCGTGCTCAGGCATTATATTTTGTTGTGGTCCAAAGAGATCCGCGTCCACGTCGTTCGTTTGAACGCAATGAACCACTTGGGCCGCTCTCAATTGTGCGGAGAATGCTTTTGCTATCCGGCTTGCCCTGCTCTTTCTTGTGTGGCACCGGTTGAGCCCACGAAATTTCTGTCTCTTTGCCGGGCTCTTCTGTTGATGGCGTATAAACCGATTGAAGAGGTATTCAATTTCAAAATAAAACAATAAAAAACACATTGATTGTCCAGTTTGTTTTTAGTGATAAGGCATACAACAGTAAAATGTGATAAGAAGGGCGCGAGAGTGTGGCTTCTTATCTTTTCAATTATTCGCTCTGGTCAGCGATGAGATGCTGCGTGTTGAATTCCCGGAATGAACGGCGCACGCATTAATGACGGGTCTGCCGGCCGGTTGCCTTGACAACGAGCTCCACGTGTTAACTCCCGAAGGTATGCAATTTTCGTGGCAGCCCCATCGACAAACCGCGAGAGATCAAGAGATTTAAAATAGCTGAGCGAAAGAAAATGGTTTTTCGTATAGATTCTCATGTAGACAACCAAACCAGATGCGTGCGAGAGTAGATAAACATTCTACTCGCTCCAATTAAAATAGGAAGCCTTCTCCATACCTTGATCGCGTAACATTGGAACAGTTTAAAACTGGAGTTTGGTCTGTTGATTGAGAATGTTTGATAGCGCAAGGACAAACGAAAGAATTTTATCAGAGATGTTACATCTTTTGCAATGCATTTCATACAAAATCTATTGATTCACACATCAAAAGATAAATTATAAGAAAATGTAAAGATAAAAAATATCCTTCCTTGCCCAGTTCGTTCTCAAAATGATCAACTTGAAGAAGGAAAACACTTAACACCTACACACGATAGCAGCTGATGATGTCACACGGACACTGGCACAGGACTGACCGCTGTGTCCTCAACATTTGTTGCCCCCACCCAAACCAATTAGCGAAACCACACATTCATTCTGTCCGCCACGGATGCCAGGATGTGAATCATCCATATTTAAAGCGAAAATAAAAACATTCCTGGGAACGCCTCTTCAAGTAGGTGACGGCACAGATGACTGTTTCGATCCAACAACCCCTTTTTGGGACGATTGCTGCACAACAACAACATCGAAATTCAAAGACACCAAGTCTCGGATGCGAAATACCGGAAATGGGTTCTCTAGCAGATGAAATTGAGTTGAGTAGCTACGGCTACGATAAACATCTGATGCCCTACGCTCGAGCGGAGGCCCATTCATCAGCTCTCTTAATCATCTGATCTCTTCGCCCTAGCGCTTTCATTGTGGCGAGTGAAGGTGGTTGGTGCAACGAAGCACACGCGGTGTAGCCAAACAATGTTTTACGGGCGCGATCTGGTTGTCTGGTGGTGATGGTGCTGCTGCTGTTGCTGCTGCTGCTACTGCCGGCGCACTATTTTTAGCGTTAAACGTTAAGCGATCGGGTTGGTTTGCATGCGCGAAACCGTGGTTCTAGTATTTCGCGGACTGATCGTTTGTTTAGTTTCTGCCCAGAAATAGCCCAGGTGTGATGTATGGTTATTGAAGTTAGACGGTGACGCGGGTGTGAGGGGGATGTGGTGCTTATGC
>NC_064877.1:17615000-17620000 GCF_943734665.1 Anopheles aquasalis
TTCACGCTTCATTATTTCACTGTCCTGGATATTCCAATGGGTACGGATTTTATTCGGATTCTACGTCGCATCAAAACCAGCAGCCGGCTGCTTTCATAACACTTGCGTCACAAGGCAATTAATGAACTAGTACAAGGAAGGAGGGTTCGGGTTAAGTGTTTGATCTGTACCATACACTCCTGTCACTGCCCACTGCCGCATCTGTCACTCTGCGGGAGCGCACCTAGAGTACTGAGGAAACCTGAACCTGAGAAGTGTCGCTTTTTTTTAAATCCCGTACACTACAGGATGTCGCACTACTTTACGCACTGCTTAAGAGAAGCACAAACACAAACACACTCACGTACAGATTCTCGGTTTCTCGGTGAACCGAACAGACGGAATCAACTAATCGTAGATTCTGCTCAAAATACTAGCATGCTTACCGATCGGATCGAGAACGTAGACTGGGCTGTGGGGCCGACCAACAGGACCAGGACACCGCGATCATCGCACCGTCCGCACCGGTGATCGACATTATTCGGTCGCACAGTGGTTGTGGTGGCCCCAGAGAAGGTGGTAAAAATGTAGAAGGGGTCGAGTCTGTGAGAAAAGTGCAGTTTGTTGGTATTCGACTGGCTCTCTCAAACAAATTTAGGAAAGGAGTGTTGCTGTATGTTATATTTTGTACAAATAATGCTTCTTATTATCGACTAATTATAAATATCCTTGCTATATGATTAATATATTGCATTAATTGTTAAGATGCTAACAAATGAATACAGTATACTCCCGAACAAATTAGCTCACACTTAAAGATCAATCATGAAACAATTTTGTGTTTAATTTTACTCCTTCTAGTGTTTTTGCAACAAATTAATTTTATTTTATCTTTACCCCAACAAATCTGTTTTGTATAATCTGATAGCCTGAAGAATTAAATTTCGGACCAACGCATCGAGCAAAGTTATCCCGTTGTCGCTTAGCGGATCGTCTTGAATTGAGGCTCAACACATCGATCAACCTTCGCCGACCATGCGCATGGGAGCGCGTCTGCGCAGAAAGGACGTACGCGGATCTCCTCAGCATCTCCTCACCGATACACAGACACTGTGGGCCGTGCATTAACGGCCGAGGTCGTGGGGGAATCAAGGCACAGGCAGTAAGGGTGTTGTTTGTAGAGATGAACTCCGGATGTTTCCCGGCCTGTAACTACCGAGCAGCGCATCGTAATGAAGATCTGTTTGCGGACATCATACCATTCAATGTTTCCTCGATACTTCCAGCGCCATTTAGCTGCGATGAGAAGTATGCTTAGTGCTCATTCTAAGCCCTCTTCTTACAGCTGGTTAGCCACGAGATTGCAACCTCCCTGCCCGCTGGTGGAATGCAATAAAATTCGGCATGCAGTACGGGTGATTTTATTCCAAAAATGGCCAATCCTTCGCCAAGTGGTGTTGTATCTGATACTCACCTCCATCACTCGGCACCAGCAGAGCGATGGGTGCCAAGGAACAGAGGCAGCATAAGTGGGGAGGGGCCGGAGAGGGAAGCATAATCACTTCGGACACATCCATTCGCTTCGTTTTAGGTCGTTGTGGGGCTGAAGGGTGCCACAGGGTGGGCATCGAAGAAGAAGGAAAGAAAAAAAACTCACTTTCATTCGTACTTCCGTAAAAGGCAATGAATCTTAACGATTTTACATCGACAGCAGCAGCAGCAGCACACGTGACCTCCGGTGCTGTCATTGCGGTGACGTTTCGCAGGCCCCACGGTTGGCGCCCCGCGGGATCGCCCGTTCGCGGGCGCTCAGCTCGTAAAGGTGCGCCAAACATGGCGCCAGCAGAGAGCCCCACGGCGAATGGACCGCGAAATACTTATGAATTCCGTTGGTGCGGTGAGCGAGACCTCGCACCCATGTCCGGTACCAGCGGAGTGGTCGGTGAAGGATAGACGGATCGAGTGTGATCTTGAGCAGGGTATTGGATAACCTGCGCAGTGGATCGATGGTGTCTCAATATTAACCCATCAGCTACAAAGAGAAGAATGAGAAGAGAAGTGAACGATGACCGTAAGAGCATTGGTGTGTTTGAAAAGAAATTCAATTTTAGATTGAACTTGTTAAATATTTATCCTTTTATCGAGCAGATGTCTGCGCATTGAAGGGTAGAGTAGTCATGGTTCAATTGTAGAGATCACTTTCGGACGTTGTGGCTTAGGAAAAGGAAATACTTCCGATTACGTGCAAAGCAGAAAACAAAAAGAGGGACTCTCTTTTTACTATCACGATTCAACAGGAAGAGGGAAGTGATCTCATAGTCGCGATAGCCATCGATATGAGATTCTGATTTCCTTGACTCAAGTAATCGCTCATTGTATTGCTCATGGACATGCTTTGCATGCATGCCGTTTGACAATTGCAATAAAAAAGAATACTTTTTATTCCGAGTTCTTTTATAAAGTGTGTAAACGTGACGCGTATTAGATAGCTCAATACAAATATATTTCATGTAAATAATTAAATAAATTTTATAAATGAAAACAAGTCTGTATGTTTGTATGTTCACGCATCACGCAAAATCTACCGGACCGATCTTTACCAAACTTGGCACAAAGATAGCTTATCACCCCAGATGATAGGTTTGGGGATCCTTTTCCCAGGATTCCCCTCTCTTCTCCCCCTCCTATTATCAATGTCAATTAATTATTTTTACTTTTCTTATTTTGGTCAGTATCTTCTACAACCGGCATGCTCTCAAGATAAAACTCAAGCTGATAGACACGTTAAATACTACAAATGATATCGTGCCAGAAATAGGATAAGAAAGATGGAACAAGGGAAAAAAACCATACCGTATACCCGTATGAAATCAGGAAAATCAGTTAGTAATTAATATTAAATAATGTTTAGTTATATAGCAATAGCTTTCTTTTGAATATCACCATGGCTTGGTCCACTTCGTCGGCAAATTCCAATGGCTGTCGAAACATTTTCCGATACAGAACCATGTTACCGAATACTTCCGGTGCTCCGTAAGGAAATTCTTGGAAAAAACAAGAAAAATGTGTGATTTCTTAAGGACCCTAAAATAATAAATTCAGTTGAAAAAACGGCTATTTCAAGATGAGTTTGCCGCTAGACGACGCTACCAACGCGTGTTCCATCTCGCTCTCGTACAATTAACAGCGTCCTCTCGCGGAACAGCCCTCCCCACTCCCCTTTTTCCTCTTGTGCCAACGAACTGCCGGTCACCAATATCACGCGTATTTTTGTTGTAAAACTCATGAATTTGTGGCAAAAATGCTGAGTAAAGTCTTCAGAATTGCTACTAAAATTCTAATAAATCATGTTACTTTAATAATTACTTTTAGTCAAGTATACCATCATCGCTATCATCAATTAATTAACAAGTTTGAATTCCTATCTGATAATCTCACATTGCACACGAGACCAGCTCAATCACCACCCTACAGCTGAAACGAGTTACAAACAGCCAAAACATCCTGATAACGAAACAGAAATCAAAACTTTTCTGTTCCTGTTATTACTCACCTACAGGATCAACGGAGCAGAAATCATTGGAGCATTTCGTTTCCGTGATTTTTCGCACCGCATCCATCCACAAACAGAACCGAGCGAGTTACAAACTCACTTAAAGTGAAAAAAGGAAGAAATTAAATGTAAACACATTGGCTGCACATTGGGCGCACAACACTATCAGTCCCTGCTTGATGGTAGCTCATGATTCGCGATTCGCTCTCGGGATGATGCGAAAACTTTAGCCAACGAGAGACGAACAAAAAAGCGCTAGAATGCAGAGCGCAGGTGGCAAAGTTTTGATAGAAATTTTAATTATGCATATTCGTTATGCTCCCGGTACCATGGAGGTGGAATGAGGAATACAATTTGCAACACCTCCTTTGGTTCGCGGCGCGATATCACCCGCATCGAGTAGTAACATCGGAAATTATACAGCAATGCCTTTTTACCGCGATTATACTGCAGAGTACTGAGTTTAGTTTGATGAAGTTGCTGCAGAATGGTCGTGCATTTATTTCAATTACAGCTCCACTGAGTGATACTGTTTGCATGATTAAGTGAATGGTAGTACAAAACACATAAAGAACACCACCATTAGTTGATTTAATTACTTTTCTACGAATGGCGAAGAAACTATCGCACTGAATAGCGAGTGTTTAAAGCCAGCCGGCTACTAGAACGGATTGTCACGGATTCGCAATGATAGATGAAGATAATGGAACACGAGAAGTAACACGAAACGAAATGAAATGATTAATGCTGAAGGTCGTTTCCTGAATGCGAATGTAAGTAGCAGTTGCGCCATACAAACAGACAAATAAAATCCACCGAGGTGTCGGTGAATTCTTGCTGCTGAAGCTGAAGCGGATGAATGTTTATCAAGGGATTAGCTTCTTGCCAGCGACATTGTATCTTTCGCTCCTGTTATATATATTTTTTTGGATCTTTCTCAACCACCGAGCGACGAGTGGCACTAGCAGCAGGAAAGTAGAATGTTACCCAGACAGACCGGACCGGAGAATGATGTATTCTAGTGGCTAGTGGAGCGTTAAGTGTTGTTTTTGTTGTTGTTGTTGTTGTTCGGTTGATTAATGAGACAAACGTGGACGGAACACGCATCGTGCGACCTAATAACGGATGCTTGGTCAACAAACTGGTCCACTATCGCGAAAGCAAGGGTGCGTTCGGTTACAGCTCGAAGCACCGTGTAACAAGCATTTGATTACTCTGTATTCCAACGCTAGTTACATAGAGAAGGTGGATGGTGGGGTGGGAAACCAGCATATATACCAGAGACATCGGCATTAACCCGAAGCGACCGCGACCGTGATTCAACAGGTTGGCGGGAGTGCCGCGATGCTGCGTTTTTTCAATTTTCAACGGTTATCCATGCGGCACGTACGCGAGCTCATCCTTGCTGTTTGACAATTTTCCTCGTCATCCCACACAAACATCCTTCCCTCCCCCACCCCTGCCTAGA
>NC_064877.1:17625000-17697500 GCF_943734665.1 Anopheles aquasalis
GCCATAAGCTGACAATGCTCATCGGTGCCCATATGTTTGTGGACGCGTTGGAAGCAATAAATCTTTTGCAATTTGAACGGCAAATGAGTCGGAGCTCGGAATACATTCGCAACACGAAGACGGAACATGCAGACCAGGCAGAAAACGTAGAAACAAAATGGTTGGTTGAAAATTAATTGAATTTCCCTGATGTTGTCAGTCCGATAGTCATCTCTACCCTCACTGTGGTGTGATTAAATTGTATTGGTTTCATCTTTAAAAGCGCCTTCAAGCGAATCGAGCCTCCGGTCTGGGATGATACTCTGTTTGATCCACTGCTGGAAAAAAGGTAGAAGAAGGCATCTTCTCGTTATCAAATTAACTTCTGGCCTCAAATATCTTCCCAATACCCAAGTATCCAGCATCTTCCGGGGCACACTCGACGAACTAGTAGCAGCCGAGCCAGTGTACCATCAAAGTAGGCCAGCAGCTGCGGTCGGTGGTCGGTTCGGCTTCTCGGAGAAAATTCGGAATCCCACGAACCACAACCGCCACTAGCTGACAGGAGAGCAATTGAGCAGGAGACCTGAGTGGCGCCACCAGTGGAGTGGTTCCGGGAATGAAATTAAGATGTACTCGGCGTCGCATCTTTCCGATTCCAGCCGCTGCCATCCACCGTGGCGGTTGTCATGGGTAACGCCGGAGAGCATCGAGCGTGTTATGCGAAGATGGCAGCATGGAGCCTCGTGGCTTCCGTGTGAAGCAGATAATATTGTCTCATAAATGGCGGAAAGTTCCGGTTCCGCCCGGGGGAACCGGACGATAGTGTGGCATTGGAATGGAATCATCTCGCTTGGAGCACAAATATTCGGGCTACCGTTTCCAGGCCAACACCGGCGACCGGTGACCGGTGCCGGGGTCTGTAATAAAATCGTCTCAAAATGAAACCGTTAAGTCGCCCGGAGGTCCATGATTGACCGGTGGTCCGGTGGTGGTGCACCGCTGGACCGCAGGTCACCTCCTTCTTCCGCTTCTTCTTCCGCGAGAATCTCTACG
This sequence comes from Anopheles aquasalis, assembly GCF_943734665.1. Classification (NCBI taxonomy): domain Eukaryota; kingdom Metazoa; phylum Arthropoda; class Insecta; order Diptera; family Culicidae; genus Anopheles; species Anopheles aquasalis. The sequence goes on from NC_064877.1 coordinate 17,626,036, forward strand.
TTATGTCAATGCTGTCAGGTCTGCCAAGGGCCGTGTGCCAAATGCCAGCGGGAGGAGAAAAAGGTTTGGATACCTCACCGCGGCACTTCTTCCATGGGAATCCATGGAACCGACTGGCTCTCCAGCAACATCGAAACAGAAAAGAAGTTTCCTCGAAACCACTAACACGCTTTTTCGACGGACAAGGCAAACATAGTTGAGACATAGAGTTCTCTCGGCGCGCCACTAACGACCCTCTTCCGTATTATTCCGGAGCAGCCGGAGCGAATGCAGTTACTGCGTTGAAGAAGAAGAAGAGCTCGGAACGGGACGGAACACTGTTGGTCCGGTTGCTGGGGATGAATGAAGAATTTATTGTTTCCTAGTGCCATTTTGGATGGGCCACGGCGGACACAACATGGAACATCTTCGTGCCGGTCTTCTGTCCTGCTTCATTTTATTGCCATATCGCATATTGTGGGGTGAACCAGTGGCCTGGCCTCATTTCTTTTTTACACCGCGATCCGATGACTTACAGACCGATAAGCACCGGAGTGGCCAACCGGGCGCGCCGTACCGCTGTACTGCCTTCCGGCTCTGGCAAAGGGATTATGCGGTCGGACCTTAAATCTTCGCCTCAGCTGGTGCTTCGTTTCGTGCCTGGTTCGTTACTCTTTCGGAAGTAGGTCTTACCGGGAAAGAACTCATTAAGCCGTCGCGTGACTTTCTAGAAGCTGCTTTCACGGATGATTCGCCACCAGACCTGGGGCCGGGACCGTTTCAGTGGAAAGGGTCACCGGTAGACTTTCATTCCATCTGAATATGGAGCACAGTTTAATGGGCTTTTTGAGTTTGTGTTGAGTGTTCTGCTAGCGACGTACTTTCATAGAAAAACGTTGAAGGAAATAGTATTTTAATTAAAGCCTCTCAAACGATTTTAGTCATTCCACGGAGACCGTCCAATGTCACGATTTGACTCAACGAACACTTCGCGCCCGTCAATTGGATTTCGGAAACTTCAAACCTTGGCTCAAAGCTCCAGAGCTTAAGCGAACTGTCGCTCCGGAACTGGAACCGGAACTGGAGAAGGTTCGTATTTTCCCAGACCGGATCCACCGCGACGTGACGCGATTCTTGCGTCCTTCGAAATCGTAGGTTAACGTGGTCCGCGTGTCACGTGTCTCAAGAGGCCTGGCCTGACCTGGCCTGCTGCACATATGTCGCGTCATCACCGAGGTCAAGCTGGTGCAGGGCGAATAAATACGGACCCGGGAAACACCGAAGAGTTGCTGAGAAGCACAAAGGTACAGAAGCAAAAAAAAAAAACAAAACAATTCTTCATAGCGTCGCCTCCGTACAGTGCAGGAAATGCTGCAGTAACGAGGCAAAATCCGTGCTTCCCTGTCCGTTACGGTGGCCGTCGTTACGTTGCATGGCGGTGGCGCGATGACGCGGTTGGAGCCGTTTTGGGCGTGTGAAGACAAGCGGGATCGGCTTTCGGTTGACCAACTTAAAATGCCCGACGCTGGCACTGGCTGGCTGGCTGACTGGCTGGCTTGCTGGTCGCTTCCGGTAGAGCATAAATTCGAATGCGAATTCACACGCATCAACGCGCACTGTTGGATGCCGCCGGCGATGGCTAGTGACCGAAACCGGGCACCGGCACCAGCAGCACAAGCGGCACAACGACAACGGCAAAAAAAAATATCATTGAATTTATTATTCATATTTTTCGATGTCCGGCACAACCCACAACGCTGCAGTGGGGCGAAGGTGAGCCAGCACCAGATTGAGGCTACGGTTTCGTCCACATTTACTCACCCACCCGCCTCCTCCTCCGGTCCGAGCCACATGGCCAAACATGACGGATTTCAGCGATTAGCGTGCAGCAGTTTTCCGCGAAAAAAAGAGACCCCGTTACGCCGACATTGCGATGTCAGATGCAGACCGGTATAAAGGTGGATAAGAATTTTGCGCAACAGAAAAAATAAAACATCTGAAATCCACACCGCCGCACACACAGAGTGGAGACGTAATGGGATTTTTTCACAAAAAAAGAAACAGAAAGAAAATGGGGAAAATGAATCAACGGTTCCGGAGCAGCAGCAGCAGCAGCAGAGTTGACCTGGTAACACGTTGTAAGCTGGACTTAAGTGATGGAGCACAGCAAATACAAACCACGGTGCTGGTTGCTAAGCAAAAGCTACAGTTAATTAAGGTAGAATCAACAAAACTGTAGAAGCAATTGTACTGCGCTTTGGTGCGTAAACATGGGGTGCAGTTGTGGTGATGGAAAAGCAAGCAATTTTTAATGAATAGTACACTCGATTTCAGTAGTTTGCACCGAGTTGTAGGTATAATAAAAAATTCAGGAATTGTATCGCTTGAATTATTATTATATTAAATGGCCACAAATTGCTCAGTGCTTCTCGCATCTTTAAAGCTCCATCATCAAACCATCATTTTGCGATTTTTTAAATTGACAAAAAAAAATAAATTTAAAAAACTAATAGTCTCGGGTCTCGAAAACTCGGAAAAATAATAATATAACGAAATAATATCGATTTTGAAAACACAGATGCACGAGCACGAAGCTACGAAGGACACTGTAAAAAGTTACGTTTTGCCGCGGTAAAAAAGGGCCATGGCTACATGTTTGATTGATTGATTGATTGAATATATGTTTTATATTCTCATCAAACTACGCCCGATATTTTAGAAACATGATACTGCAATACGGTATGTATGAGAAAAAATAACGTAACGTAAAAAAGCCTAGAAAATACATTTTAAGCCCGATTTAACACTAGACCCATTAAATAAAATATTACTAAAATTCATTCAATATATTAAGCACATCTGTCATTATGTTCTTTTCCTTTGATCGAAACTAAACACAGCAGATTACAGTGATCCTCTCGCTACATCCAGCTAGTTGAACAGACACTTTACAAGAATAAACAAATAAATAACGGCTTTCTGCTTTCTTCAACAGGATATACTCATCTCGTTCCCCGGAGTTACTGAGATTATATCCGTTTAGCAACAAAACTGCGCTGCAACTCCAAAGTATTGACGATCACTTACGAGCAGTTCCAAACTTGTTTCTCGTCCTCTTCTGTCCCTGTGCAATCTGTCGTAGCACTTCGAAGAGACGAGACTAGCACTGTGACATTGGAGAATGTAAGTTAGTTGAAGGAGTTCCCTTCTTTCTGATTTACTCCTCACAAACCCTAAGCACCCAACATGCTTCCATTAGCAGTCGAATGGATCAGCTCGTCACACGTTGAGACAATGCTGCCGGTGACAGCCGTATATGCAACCCGGCCCTCACCATCACCGGTCGCCCTCAAGGAGGATTGAGATTTTCGGTGAAACCTTCCGTGCTGCGGTGTCTCGAATCCGAGCACAACTGGTGCCCATGGGCCAAGAACTCGACAGAAAGCCGCGAAACGACTGAATCGAGGCGTACGGCTTGTTAGAGAAAAGTTTCCGCTAAACCCCATAATCGAATGAAACGCTCTAAGCCTGTGGGCCCCGCCCAAGGAGAGGCTTGAGAAGTGGATTTTGGCTGTTTGCAGCTGAGCCTGAGATTGGAAAATGATCTTATTAACGTTGTTGAACCCGCTGTTTACTCGTGCACAGCTCGTAGTGTCTGAGCTGAGTAGACGCTGTCGTTATGTAGTGCTTGTTCCCTTAACAAGGCTAAGAGCTTTGCAGATTGGAGAAACTGAAGTGGTTTTAACTCGAAGAAACGACAACAGTTCAGAGGACATTCTGGGGCTGCATCTCCCCGATGCTGACCCAAGGGACCACAAAGGGAGCGTTGGTTTTTTGGTCCCAATTCTGAATCGCCTTTACTGCCTCCCAGCATCCTGCAAGCTGAGGACTCATCTCAAGGGCAATCAAATAAATTTCCAATTTTCCACATTCACCAGACGGTCGTCCGCTCCAAATTCATCATAGCTCTAAGTCCTGCAATCTGCCTTTTTAACCTGTCTCGTGCTCCCGGGGAGGATTACCTTTGGAGACTTGGCGTCCCATTTGCGTTGCCCTTTCAGACCATCATCCGAATCCACAATCCCAGCGTCCCTCAAATTCCCGGACCGGAGCATGGAGCCGCACCATCTTCCGGTGACAGTCCTCGACCTCGGCTCGCCCGCTAATACCGACGGTAGGTATGCACAGTCACGAACGATTTCACTTCGAACAAGGCCTTCGACCCTTCGACCCAGCCCAGGACCGGTGTGTGCTGGAAGGAAAAATGGCGGAGCATTTATTTCCAGAGAAGCAGCACCAGCATCCGGTCCGAGGGCCTACCGGTACCCTCGAGGTACACGCGATGCCCGTTTTTCGATTTTCTTACAAACCATTGGCCAATCCCCTGGCCCTCTTGCCCTGGCCACACGCACGCCAAACGCTAACACAGAGGAAACAAAAGGAAAAATCAAATTTAGCACAAAAGGATCCCTCAGCTCAGTGTGAGAAACCGGAATCGGACCGTAGCCTACAGACTGTCGACTGATGGAAGACCGCCGGAGGACCGTACCGGAAGTAATGATGCAGAGACAGCTAACGCCAGCGCCGAACCACCGATGCCGGCCGAATGTAATCGTTTCGCATTTCATGCGTTGCAGGATGAAAAAAGGAATGTCCCTTCCGGCCCTGCCCCCCACCATCCGATTGATTCCGATTTCCTTGAGCCGGAACTTCGTGCTGCTGCTGGATCCTGGTTCCGTTTTGTTTTGGTTTGGGTCTGACGGCGTCAACGTGGTGCAGCCCGACAACCCAGTAGATCCGGTCCCAGCAAAACGGCCGCCTTGGTGGGGAGCACAGCACCGCGGACTCGTGCATCTTCGTGCCACCGGCCGAATGCTGCCCGATCGGGGGGCGGTTTGAATCCGAAGCTTCTCTCCTCGAGCGCCATTCGCTTCGAAACCGCGTTTCGTGTCGGACGCGTACTGTGCCGGTCTCTGCTCTGCTTGGTAACTGTTAACGGCGTGTTTTGTAGTGCATTTTAAATGGTTGTTGCATGTTGTTTGTGAACCGCAAATTGCGAGTTGGATTGTGGTCAGTGTTGGCGAAAGGAACGAAAGCCCTGAAGCCTTTAAATCGGTTTGACCTTCGAGTGCGTTGTGTCTCTCGGCGATTGAAACAGGATTCAGTTAGTCGAGAGCAAGGAACGAATCGAGATAAAAAAAATCGCTGTGTGAACGTGTATGTGTGTGGTTACAGTAGTGTGACTGTCCGTCTGTCCTGCTGCTACTGCATGCGCAATCCGCAATCGGAACGTTCGCGGCGGCGACGCATGGCGCCAGCAGCAGCAGTAACAGCAGCAGATCGACGCGAAGAAGCACGGTTGCGATCGGCACTGCCAAGAAAAGACGGAAAAGAAAGAGAAAAAGGAGAAGAGCAGCGAGTGGCCCAAGGGAGGAGGTGCCAAACAGGTTTCCAACAAGAGAGAAAGTTGCGAAAGCACCACCACCGGGGGAGCACCGAGGCGGTGCAGGGGAAATCAAACAACGTCGGAACGTCACATGGCCGCAAAGGAAGGAGGGGGAAACCTCGGGCATTGGCCGATACCATCCCATCCGGACTGCCCTGCACCTCGTCCCTCTGGGCGATGTCGATCCCGTTGCTTCACCGTGGGCGCAAACTGTCTGTCGGTCTGTTTCTGTGAGAGATCCGCGTGCGTGCTTGCGTGCGTCCGTTTGGTGAAAACCTTCCCATCACTCCCTTCCGTGGTCCATGTTTCTGAATGGACTGTACATTCGTGACTCGTTAACTGACGGACTATGGACACGTGCTTTCGGTGGCGGTCTTTGGAGTGGCCGCTTTATGACAAGACTGGTGGAGTGTATGGCTTCATCAAGTGGTTTCGGTTAGGTTGTTGCAGAGTTTTTCGCCGTCGAAAAAAAGGATTTTCGGAGCCCCAAAGAAGGATGCACCACACCCATGAGCCGGGACTGAGAATGTAGTGGTAATGGCAAGCTGCACTTTGATTGCAGTTTCCGGCAACGTCCGGTTATGCGCTACGTGATGCTCTTGGGTGGAGTTGGTTGTCTAACCGGCCTAACCACCGGCTAGCATCACCACATGCTGTCTGATGCTCCTGAAAGCTTGCAAACTGCATGGTTGTAGCATGCCAGCAAGTTGCATACCGAGCCTGTTGGCATTTTGTTCGAAGAGAGCAGAGCCTCTGGTCTGGGCGTCCTCTTTGTCGATGCCGTTGCTCCAGTGGTCAGTTCGTGGTTTTTGTGGTCCCGAGGGCAGTTCACTGGCGTGCTTTTCAGTGAGTGCATGTTCACGTCACTGTAAAGAGTGTTGCATCGTGCTTGATGTGTTAATGACTCTGGAACGATTGTTACTCGCTGCCAAAAAAAAGCGAAACTCCATTTGAAATTGTTTGAACGTTACGATCCAAAAACAACACCAAAGGAAGGTTCAATTAGTCAATTGCTAATGTTCCATGCGCCACAGGCAGCATCCACAGAGAGAGGGAGTGAGAGAGAGAGAGAAAAATGAAGTGCTAGGATGCACTTTTCCAAGCCACAGCGGGCTACCAGATGCGCTAGCCACTTTATTATCCACCTCTTTCACTTTCTTTTACGCTTGATTTGATCCCGTGATGCGATGACGACGTCCACTTTTCTCCCCATTTTTTCCTTCTCTTTTCTCCATCTTACACCAACAACCAACCAACACGGCGGTTTACGGTTTTCGATCGATTTGCCTCACACTTTATAATTTTCTTCACTCTCCTTCGCGAAGAGATGCGCGAGAAATTGCCGGGTGCTGATCATGCTGATGGTGATGCTGGCTGATGGCTGCTATTTTTTTTGCTTAATCAGCAAAGCAATCATCATTATTACACGGCGAGCGAGCGAGCGAGCGAGTGAGCTGCCCCTTCCTAAAGGGTGCGGCCACCGAGAGGAAAAGTGAATGGTTGCGGCCAAGCGTTGGTTGGCCTCGTTCGAGGTAGGTGCGCCAGGACACGAACAGCAGCAGCAGCAGCAGCACCACCACCACCACCGTACTGCCATGCCATGCCAAGACGTCATCAGCCGTCCGTCCGTCCGTCATCATTATCAGGCATCAGCATCACGCTCTTCTCTTCACCATCACCCCGATTTGTTCGTTAGGATCCACCGTTCCCCACCTTCAGGCACATTGAATATTGATCAGAGTGCGCGGAAAATGTAAAAGGAAAATCCAAATTTAAAAACAAAAACCAATCCAGGGAGGAAGCTGGGCTGCGGTGGGAAGGAGCGCCATAAATGCGCAAAACCAGAGCCCCAGCAGCATCATCTTTACAGCCGAGCGCAGAGGAAGGTCGTAGGAAGAAAGCGGTGCGGTGGCCGAAAACCGAAACCGAACGGAAGGGGGGGCGCGGGAAGGCAGCCACAAAATGATGACGGCTGGCGCCGTCGTTTCGTTTGCGGCACAAAATGAAACCGAAAACGACGACGAAAAGCCCGACCGGGGGCACCGTCTTAGCTCTTATGCTGCCCATGCTGATGCTGATGTTGATGCTGATGCTAGAAGAAAGAGAAAGGGGATGTTCGGATCTGAACGGTATCTGGTTTCATTTTTCTTTTGTTAAAGAACGTTTGATGCACCTCCGATGGTGGTGGCGTATCATGACGCAGCCGATTGGCAGCCATCGTCATCGGAAACGTCAGTAACGATCAGTAAAAATCGATGAATTGATTATGAATATATAGCGGTGGAGACTTCGAATGGGGACTTTGGACTGTTAGGCCTCTGCAAACCGGAAGTAAGATGCTTCAAAAGGGGGAACCAAGCGAGGGGAAAGGACAGGGAGATGAAAGGGAGTGCGAACAGGATTTTTCGGCGGAGGATCCAAACTGGGACACGCGGAACTCACGCCACTAAGGGATGCTATCGTTGTGCCTGCTTGAGGAGAGAGTTTCTCCGATTATTTTTTTCTGATCTTTTCCTCTCTCTCTCTCGCTCTCTCCCTTTCTCTCTGTTCCTGTTGGTGATGATGCAGAAGCGTGAAGAGTCGTGCGGAAGATAAAGAAAGTTGTGAATTGGCGCACGCGAGAAGTGCGAGAAGCAGTAGGAAGTGAAGTGAAGTGTTTGGTCAAGCTCCCGGTTACACCTAGTACTCGTGTGTCTGTTCCTGTTGATGTGATCGGTGGCCAGTTGGTGGCCCCGGCTGAAAAATTAGAGGAAGTGCGGTGTCGCAGAAACGGAACCACGCGGAAGCTGTACACTCCAAAGTGAAGTGAAGTGAGAGCCGGAACTTCGTTCCCTAAAAGAAGTAGTAGCATCGGATACAGACGCCAACTAGCAGGCGATTCGTCCAATCAAATACAAGCCCGACAAGCCCGTCACTGAAGTAAAATCCCGTCGGCTGAGGTCATCGGAGGTGCTCGAAAGGTAAGTCGGAAAGGTACTTAGCTCAGCGGACGCACCTGAACGTCACGACCTGGTTATCGTTTATCGCGACCAAACGAGGTTACTTTCTATTTGAGCTTCGAGCCGCAAGGGGCCCCAGGAGGAATTGATCACCAGGGAGTGCATTGTTTGTGGTGTGGTACTTGGTTTGCGCCACGCCAGCGAGGAGTTCCTGTTCACATTTCAATTATTCAACGAACGCCATCAAAGGGAATTTTCCGTTCTTTCTCTATCTATTTCCATTTTTCCACGCACGCACATCATTATTCCGTCTCGTTGCGCATGAGATTGATTATCGATTGAGCAAATCCTAATCAATTTAATACAAAATGAACATCGAATTGTACTTCTCGATTCGATGCTGTCGATACCAGATCCCTGTTGTCATGTAGCATAAATATTTGGCAAAATCAATTTCAATTATCCAGCTGCCGACCTGCCCTTTGCTTGGTTGGGCGATTACTTCTCGCTGGTAACGTTGTACCGATTTATGTCAGCTGCTCGGTATGCGGCTGACATTTATTGTTTTGCGAAACGAAATTCGACGCACGATGGCGATGTCGATGACAACGAAGATGATGTGATGCTGGCAGGCATCACGAGCATGACGATCCGCCTGATAACATTTCCACGTGGAACAATTCGTTAGTCTTCTTGGTCCCAAATGTAAGGGTCTTCCCTTTGGTGTATCCTTCAGGTCGCTCCGGTTCACCGGCTGCGAAAGTGATTGTAACGGTCGATCTGAAAAAAATCGGATTGAGGTTTTGCCTTTCTGTGTACCGAAAATTCGATTATCGGAGGATGCCCCCGGGGCAAGGGTAGAACCGAGAGCGAGGGAAAGATTCACTTGATTGCCCGGTACAAACCACCATCATCACACACCCTTGCTCTCGGTTGTTTTCTGGGCAGGGATGTTATTATTTGTAAAGAAACTGAGAAGATTTTGTTTTGTGCCAGCGAACAGAAGCCAGCGCAAGGAACGGAGCCAAGAACCAAGATGCCAGCGAGCATTTCATGCGAAAAGCAGCACCCGGAATCATAAGAATCAATCTGCCTTCCTGCACTGAGCGAACTGGAAGTGAGAAAGGAAAGCTTCAGCTTCACCTTTTGGGCACGAAAAACAATGGCGCGCAAAGGGAACACGCGCCAGGCACGCCAGGCCGACAACAATCTCCCGAAAAACATCTCCCAAGATGTGCACAGCCAGCGATAGGCGCGTCGTGCGGTGCCGCATTTTCCACTTTGATGCCATGCTCACCAGACACACAGGCACACGCAGCGAGACCGCGCTCCGTCAAGAATCAGTTTGAGCTTGGCAGAGGTCATGAAGAAGTCGAGCTCGAGAAGCGTCCTCGAGAAGCGTCTCGGTGGAAAAAGGCAAACAAATCCGGAACGCAAACGAGAGAAAGAGCTAGAGAGGCTCGTCGGATCGTGCGTCCGGACGCACTTGGCGTGCTTATCACATTCCATCGAGAAAGGGGCGGGGGGATTCTTGGAGCAGAAGAAATAGGAGTCCTCTGCCAGGGTGTGGGGACGCAGATGCGTGTTATCGGAGAGTCGGATGCTGCTATCGTCTCAGTAACCATCCTGGGACCAATTTGATGGCCGCACACAGACAAGGGTACAAGGCACCGTTCCTCGGTTCCACTAGAACTTCACGCTCTGGCTTTGTTCCGGTGCGATGCGCCTCGACGTAAAACCTGCAGCAATTTCAAGCAGCCCGGGCATTCCAGCCGACGACTCACTCCAGGGAGCCACTAGAGAGAGAGAGTAGCGCAGGAACACGAGCCACGGCCAAGGCTTGCTGTCCTTCAAGTGGTCCATCGATGACTGCCGCAGCCATTTAGAGAGGGGTTCCTGAAAAAAAGAGTGGAATGGCTTTTGTTGCTTGTTACTTCCGTTCCGTTCTTGGTGGTGTCACGGCGTGCGCCCCGAACAACTTTTGGCCATCCTGGTCTTGGGCTCCTTTTTGAAACGGCACTTTATGGCCAGAAGAAGGCCAAGCGGAAAGGGCCATAAGGTCAATAGGGACCTATTTTCTGATTAAAGCGAAAAATAAAAGAACCCAGAACTGAGCGGAACGAAAGAGGGAGAGAGAAGGAGGAAAAGGAAACCAACAGCGACAGCGGCACGGGGCATTGGCTTCGGGAAAACTTTGGCCAAGACTTTTGCCGTGCCAATATACCGTGGCCCATCGTTGGCCTGTATCTGGCGTTTAAATTTATGAAATTCACGAAATTAAAAGTGGCCTGCTTGGACCACCCGCGGTCGAACGCGCGCACCACAGGGTGACACATACCGAGCGAGCCGAGTGTCACCGGAAAAGTTACCCCCACTCCACGGCACACCACGGTTCGGACACAAAAGGCCGAAAAAGGGAACTACTGCTGCTCCATCCCGAGCAGCTCGTAACGATTGCTGAAGGTCCTTTACAGCTCGTATCGCTCCGGTTGGCCGTCCGCTACGCTTTTGTGTAAGGCGGCCCCGCGTGCCAATTAGGAGTCTACGCATATTGATGAGGAAGGTCCTGGCTGCCGTCGTCGTCGTCGTCGTCTTGTTTCGGGTGTGGGGTACAGAGGACCTTTTTCGCTTTCCGCTTCGAAGCGTTGCGATACAGCAGAAGAAGGTGCTTTTGGAGCGCGCCATTTGGGCGCCACACGCCTGCCAAGGTCTAATGAAGCATAAATAACGAGCCAAGGACTGCGAGTCGTACCCTCGGACGGGCTCATTGTAATTCTATTCGATTAGAATGCGAGCGAGGAAGAATTATGTTGCGCTAGAATGGCGCACCAAAGGCACTGTTTCGGATGTTGACCAGAGGCGCAAATCAGATTCTGGAGGAATATCTCCCAAAAAGGAAAAAAGGCTTTTTCTTCTGGGAGGGAAAATATGCGAAACGTTGACCTGGCACTGGAAGTGAAAGAAGAGAGAAGCCGACAACGCTTTCACTGCAGGATGATTTGTAATTATTGAAATCACTCAACGCGTTCGCAGCTTCACCGCAATTCCCTGATCCACTCGTGAAGTCCAAAAGCGGCCAAACAATCGACCAAGACCGACCTGAAGCAGAATGAAATCCGGACTCGCACTCACACTCGTCTATGGCTCGTTAAATAGATTCTTAACAGAGGGAAGCCCCCGTCTGGCCCTCTCGTTTCTTCAGGAAAAACACAAAATTGTACGCAGCGCACCGCAGACACTCCAGCAGCCCCAGGACACCAACCAAACGGTGGCTTGGCTGGGTTATCAATTTTCTCGTATGTCGTTGAATGCACAATACATTCACATATACACACCCCTATAGTGTTATATCCCCCTCAACGCTTCCCGAAGGGCTCGAATGCTTTTCGTTTCGACCCCACGAGGCACGTAACGCAATAACGTTTCGTGTAACTGGAGCTTTCCGTTTGTGACAGGACCATTGGAGCGGGAAGGCCCTTTGGTTGACGCCACGCACCACACTAACACGAGCGTTGGTAGAATGGCTCCGAAAAGAATCCGCCCGGCAGATGATGGAGTTTATGGAGCACGAAAGGAGACGAAAAGATGGAGTCAAGTAGAGAAAAGGGGGAGAGCAGGGAACACACAAATGGAGGAGAATCCGGAAATCATGTGTCACAAAAGAGCGGGCCGGATTTTTATGAGGATGATAGAATGTGAATCGTGGGGAGAGCAAATGGAGAGACTGTTCGATGCTTCGAGGGCTTATCTGCACCGCCAGGCCAGGCCAGGGTCCACGGCAGGGCCACGTTACCTAGCCCGGGGTGCAATCGTACGGAACGTGTTTGTCGTCATCGCCGTCGTCGGCGACGTTGCCGACAAGACAAGAAACTGCTGGCTCATATCGGACCATATACGAGGTGCGGACCATGAATCGTGGTTTCCTTCTTGAATTGATGATGCTCAAAATTGCATCTTACATCGTCGGTAGCGTCTTTTTACGTCCGTTCTGGATCGGCTGGAAGAATCGCTGATCCCCCATCATCCGGACGTAATGGTGAACCGTGGTGGACCGCCTCTGGGATGCGGCGCACGTACTCCTGTGGCTCCCATATAGCAGCGCCGTCCGGCCATGTGACGAGTGATGAAGCGATTCTAACCGCTAGCACGATGGCTGTATACGGTGTCGGTCCACGATCCACGTTCTTGTTTAAAGCTGAGCAGAGACACCACTTCTGAGAGGTCTGTCGGAGTGCACTTAGCCGCAAAACCGGAGAAACAAGTCCATTTTGGATCCAACAAACCACGCGATTGGACGCGGATTTCAAGTGGAATGTTGAGTTATTTTGGTCCACAATAAAAGGGTGAGCGAGAAGCAGTACATTTTAAGATTGTATTCGTTGAATTCTACCGGCCGGGAGTCTCCAAAGGGTAGCAGTACCGCTAAGCTAGATCGATTACATGGCTCCCAAATTGCGATGGCTTAGAGTATGCCAAGGATGCGGCAAAAGTTTCCCAATAATGAGTTCATCAGCGAAGTGCTCCTGGGCCGGCTTCTCGTGCTCCGGTTCATCCGGTTCCACCCTTACCATTCCCAGTCTGGGAAAATATTTTTATTGTTCCTCTTCCGATAGCGATGTGGAGCAGAGGCAACGATGACGACCAGTAGGCGAAACGAAATGGAAAGAGTGCACGAGAAGGCACGTATCTGATGGCACACCCTAGACAACTCCAACTTGTATCGGTGCCCTTTTTTCCGAACGCTTCGAACGATCTCATTCCTGCATTCCGAACGTAAAGTTCATTGCATGCACCGGAGCTTCGCAGAGCGGAAACACATGTCCGGTGCAGAGAATGAGGTTTCCTGTTGCAGGACAGGAAGCTGCAGCACACCACGTTGGCTCAATATGGTACGGTTTGTTGCATTGTAAGCTGTCTACTGCAGAGGTCTGTACATACTGGGTCCACGAGACCTGTCCACTCTGCATCGGACAGCACTTTATCGCAAGCACTTTAACGTGCAGATCATTATGATGTCCTTTAATCTGCGGACGTGACGTGTTTAGATTCGTTACAACAGGAGCAGCACCAGCAACAGCAGCGGTTGACTCAAATATTGATTTTATCCTGGCACCACTAGCTACACAGGTGGTTTGTGGCCAGTGGTTGGTTTGGTGCGGACAAATTCCTGAACTCGACATTCAGCACACAATGGTTATAGTCCGTTGAGGGGCACCAAGCACAAATAATAATTCCCATGGAGCTGAATGTATGCGGTGGACAGGCGACAGCCCTCCCGATCTGCTGTCCATGTTGAAACAAGCAGCAGCAGCAGTAACAGAGAACACCGAGAAGAGACGAAGAATGGGGAAGGGATTGATAAAGTTTTATGTTTCATAAAAGCAGTTTCAATGGAAGCGAATGACGGTAGTGTTGGTGTGGGGACACCAATGGGGTGACACAGAGCACCAGACCGACCGACAATGTAACCGATCGGGAGCCACCCACTGACTCCTGGCTCCCGAGTATCGAGAGGGGACAAAAAATCTGCAATTTAGATCGCCTAAACCACCACCAGCTCCGTCCGCCTTGAATCCTATCACTGCGGACCGAATGGATGTCAACCCGGAGCGGTCGGAATTGCCTGTTTGGATGAGAATTAATTAAGAAAGGAAAGATTGGACGTCGACGACCATAGGGACGACGACGACGACAGTTCATCTCGGAGAGCGAGTTGATGCGTGTTAGTGAAAGCCGTAATTAAATAGAGCTCTGACATTGGGGTTTGGTGTCATTCGGTAGGCGCCATGAATAGGTGACGACATACATTCAAACTGTCCTCCCACCCTCCCGCCAGTAACGAGCAGACGACATGCAATTTATGTGAAAAGCCTCCGCCTTCCAACCTAATGAACTGTATTCAGGCGATTCCTGCCGGCGTCCTGTGGCCAGTGGATCTTGGGTGTTGCGTAGTTTGATTTCTTACAAACAAGAGTGCAAACTACTATGTACGACCTTAGGATCCCTTTTGCTTTTTCCTTTCAACAAAACGGAACGACGAACGTCACCGTCTGGTGATAACGAGCACGGCCAGCGACCGGGATCCGTAAGCCTGCGAGCAAAGTTTCATCATTTGCAAGCTTAAAGACGGGGATATAGCGTCTCCCCCCTCAAGGGTGCTCGCTGGTCACGGAACACTGGTCGGTCATCGCTTTCGATGCTGCAGATCTGCAGAACCATCGCCGGCCGCCCCCGGAGTTGATAATCAGATCCCAAGTGGCATCGACCGACCAGGAGGAAGGGGTTTACTCGAAGACACGATGAAGTCCTTTAGGGAGTGTCCTGGGCCTCGCTATGAATTATTCATGGTCCAACCCATTGCCACCATTTACCACCACAGGGAGATCGGGTAGCTCTCACTCTCGCCTTTTCTCTCTCTCTCTCTTTCTCTCTCTCTCTCTCTCTCTCTCTCCCTCTTGGGGTGTTCCTATTTGTTCCACGAAGGCAAGATCCCCGAAGCTCCGGTGACTCCGGTAATCGATTGTGAACCGGAATAACTTTACAAAAACGTTATTCTACGCACAGGATGGCAGACAGCAGATAAGCTCCCTTCCCTCATACGATCTGGGTGGATCTGGCTATAGTGTTCGCAGCGAAGTCGTCGTTCACATTTGTGAGGTTATGTTTTCTCCCGGAGGTGATGATAGTGCCACGGTCACTATGACGGAGAGGTTGACAGCATTCTCGCAGGATAATCATCGATGTAATCATGGTACGGTACACGGTACGTGCTGGAATTTGTGGTTCCAAACGATTCCTCTCCTCCGAAAGGACAGTTCCCTCAAGCTGGAGAGTGAATCGTTCTGGACCAGAATGCCATGTCGGGCTACGTGGAGCTGTTGATGAAAGCTTTCACGGTTTTAGTCGACTTCGTTATCCAATGATGATCCTATTCAGTCCGAGAAAAAAGGCTATCGGCTCGATATCAAAGTTTATGAGAAGCGCTGGGATTTTCATAATACAAAACGTTATCAGCCAGTAATTTATCTGTAGTCTACGTGCCTGTTAGCGATACTACCAACCGATTGCTACAGCTTTGTTGGACGCAATCTTTTGTAGAGTTTTCCCTCGAAACAAATAGCAATTATGGCGACAAAAAAAACGAAAATCGCCACAACACATTTGTTGTGAGCCTTTTTGTTCGAGGAAATTCGCTGCCAAACGGAATGAGTTTTCCGTGGAGTAGGACCACACGAAAACGAGTGCACCAAGTGCTTCTTGTTGGTACCAACCATATCGTAGTAGCGGCATTTAACCGCATCGCGTATATTGCGTTGCCGCAAGCTTGTAAAGGCCATTGGCGTGGTTGCATTGTTTCTTGTACGCTGACCGCGGACGCGCGCGCGGGGATTGCATCCGAAATCGGGTCCGTGCGCACAGAAACACAGTAATGCATTTTCTGCAACACTGGTACCGCACACAGACACAGTAAAAATGTAAATTTACTCAATTTGCATGTACGATGAGGATGCTCGCACAGGACACAGAGGAGAAGGATAACGCGCGGTCGGCGCTTTCTCTCCACGTGCAACTTTATATCGTTCCCCGAGGCACACAGACAACAACGGTACGCCATTGCATGTGTATTGCGTCATGATTTATTTTTCGAACGAAAAATGTGTTTTGTATTACAAAACCCCTCCGTCGTCGATATTCCCGGTCGCTGCAAGTCGTCGATGGCCTTCACGCGTGTACTGTTTGGTAATGTTTATTTATCATCCGATAGCTGCGGTCACGGATTTCGTTCCCCCTCTGTCCCCTCTGTAACCTTTTCCTGTGCAAACAGAAGCAAAAGGATGGATGGTTGTGTGTTTTCACCGAAAAGTTTATGAAAATTCATGAACACGACGATGTTACCGATGGTGCGCTGGCTGGCAAACTCGTGGCCGGTAGGGACGAGAGTCGATTCGCCGGCAAATGATGATGGAAATGATTTGAAAACTTCCATAATTCATGCTTTTTGATTTTTATTTCGTAATTTATCACCACAGTCCCCATGGCGGCCATTTTTCGTGTGCGGCTCGCGTATGTGCACGCCTCGCGTTTTGGTTTGCTCCAGCTTCAGCTTCTGCCCGACGGTTCTGGTCGGGGCAATCGCATAAAGTGGCGATAATGGCAGAATCAAATTAGAGGCCGCACCAGGGGTCGTAAAGACATAAATCAGAGCCGGGCTCATTGACGGGCGGCATTGGTGCTCGGCCATGGCTGGGAAACCGAGAAAGCATCGTGGCAAGCACCTAAGCATCGCCTGCTACCACGCCGGTAACGTTGGCGACGGTCTGCCGAGCACTTAACAAGGATCTTGTGTCGCAAGGACCGTGCTCGTCATCGTCGGCGTCGTCGACGTCGTTGGTTTTACTCAATTTTCCGGTCATAATTGGTTTTAGAAGCATTCCGACTCTTAATTCGTACGGAGAAGCTTTACCCGGAAAGCTGGTTTGCGTTTGAAGATGGATTCCCGGGGACCGATTTCGATTCGTTGGATGCATTTGAATCGTCTCCAAGAGTTTAAGTGGAAAGCTCTGCCACGTGTCGTCGTTCTTGATGCAAACGAGCGAACGTTCCTTATTCCAGCACCATTAGGTAAGCAGGTTCACATGTGAATTCTTGGAACGATTTCGAAAATAGATTGAACCACTAGCGTTGTAGGAGAGCAATTTGAAGATTTCTCCTCTAAATCGAAAGCTCCTTACATCGACTAAATTCAGAAATAAATCGCTTCAAATTGCCGGAACACTTCCATCTCATAAAGGAAAAACAAATTGACAATTTTGCAGAACGGCAAAAGGGATAAACCGGATTGTGTGCGTTTACGACACTGTTACGGCTTTACCTGTTACCCTTGGCGCCCCTTCAACCGGATATACTCCTAGATTTCATTTCTCTTTCATTTATCACTCGAAGAACACTCCGGAGCAGAAGCATCGCTTTTCAAAAGGGACGCATCCGAGTGGGTAGAAAAGCACTCGACCCAGCAGCCGGACGATGGTGGTGCGAGATGAAAGAAAATCGTAAACCAGTCAGCTCAAGTAGTGGCTGGCTGCTCCTTAGAGCTGAAGACCCCGGAAAAGCACGGAGGGTGTGGTGTGGTCCACTCCAGAATTTAATGCAAAGCAAGATGAATACGACAGTCGAGTTGACAGAGTGTCGGATTGCATATTGTCCCTTGAGCAGAACGCATCCACACTGGCTACAGTGATGGACGTGAGGATAAACCCCTACACAGACAAGCGATCCTTTCCAAGAGTTTCTGAAAGCCATTCCATTAAATTGAACACAGAAAATGCCGGTTAGTATAGCGGCTTTTGTGGAGTAAATGGAAATGAATTTCCTCCAATCCAATGCGCTTATGGTTCTGTTCATCAAACATTCAGTTCAGTTCAGTTCCCAGGACGTCCTTGGAGGTCATGGGGGAAGGTCAATTGCTTTCAAGCATATAGCACCGCATCCGGAGGGAGGCCCACGGTAAATCAGCTCGTCTGCATGTAAATATGGGAAAATTAGATAAAACCCTATGTTTACCTTACGAAAGTGTTGGAGGGCTATAATTTAGAGCGGCCGCTACCAGGCAACGGTCTGAACGGCGTGTGTGACATTGGGGTTGCTGTGCTGTCGCTTGTGATGTGTAGGACTTGGCTTACCCAATACACATACACGCATACACGTCATGATGGAGTCAACGACGTGGCAGAGCGGATATCTTGTACCTTCAGTTGGTCTGAGATACGCTGTGGAAGGATACGCCAGGAAATCCTTTTCTTTTCTCTCTCTCTCTCTCTCTCTCTCTCTCTCTCTCTCTCTCTCTCTCTGTCTGTCTGTCTTTCACACTCTTTGTATCCACTTTACATGCGACGTTCACTCACTTTTCACCTTAATCGCACAGTTGACCTCCCGGACCCGGAGCAACACTTGCACGGACAAAGCATCATCCGTGACCTGTAGCTGGATCCTGGCCGATGGCTGTCTGGAAGAGTTATCCGCCGGTTGCTGTGAAATGATTTATCAACAACGCACCTCATCTCATGGCGCCAAGGTGTAATGTTGCTTCGTCTCCACGGTATTTAGGTGATACTTGGTGACGGTGTTACCACGCTCCCTGGCAGGATGGCTAATGCACATCAAACGCAGATCCAGACGAAGCGTGGGAACACACTAAGTGGATGAAACTTAATTACGTCCGTTGGCCTCCTGCTCGTTGCCACAGCATTGGCTGCCAGCCAGGAGGATTGACATGTGAGCTGGTTTTTCGCTTAATTCAACGGTGCAAGTTCACTTAGCTCAGCATCGACAGAATGATTTAGAGGAACATATAAGAGCTGACATACAAGAAGCAAGAATGGTAAAAGTAATCTCCGGTCTGTGCATGGAGGTTACATGATGCAACTTAGCTCGAATTGCTTGTCGGTTTTCTCAAGAACTCGACGAGTACATTCCGATTTCCGGACCAAGCCAGTCCTTCAGCATCACAGCACCATTGCTTCCGATGTCTGCACTGGAAGGCATTGGTGAATGTATTTATGGAATATGCACTCGAGAGTTCCTCGAGAGCATCATGAATAGCAAGAGTTGATGAAGCTGTGGAAGCAGCTACAGGTTGCAGAATGTTGGATCTATGAATCGTTTAACCAAACATTGCACTGGAACCCCCCCTCCCCCCCCTCAAAGGCACTCGAAGGGAGCAGAGGAAGGAATTTCCGAGTGCACCAGACACTTTCTAGGGCTCTTCCGGGTCGCAAGCATAGGTCTCAGGATAGCTGGAAAAGTTTACAGGATTTTTTGATTCCATTGTGTTCGGTTCAATGGGTAGAAACAAGATAAACAATTCTTGGCATGCGACAGCACGGCATACATCCGATAGAAAAATGTTCCAACTATCCGTGAATGCATGTTTTGGATTGATTTGACTCAACAGAATAGACATGAAGCTCACAAGCTAAAAAAAATCGGTACGAACCGAGTTTACGAGGTGACAAAGAGTTAGCTTTTATTGGCCCACGGTCGACATACGGACCGCTTAAACGCTTACGACCGTCTGCGACATTCTGTGGCCCGTAATTTGTGTTTGTCTTGCAAGAAGCGCACACACGTGCGCCGAACGCGCTGATGACTTCTTTCTCCCCGATCCTCCCTCATAATATCGATAATTGAGGTTAATGCGTGTGTTTGTTTGTGTCCTACAAAGAGAAGAATGAAAGGGGTGAAAGGGGTTGGCGTTTTCCCAACCAATTTCGCCAGCGATCTTATCGCGCTTCGCTTTCGCTTTATGAAACCACAGACACACCGCCATCGTGGCCACAGCCACGGCCATGGCATGACATGTTCCTGGCGTTGTTTCAAGAGCAATATGCGAGCGAGTGGTGCCAGCATACGTGCGGCATGCATCGCACTGTATCTTGTTTCACTTTCACACACAAGCACAACCACGGAGCGAGCTAATTTTCTTGTTAATCCCTCACCGCACGCACGCGAAAGCCCTCCCAGCGCTGCCAGGTCTGTCGACGATGGTGAAACCGCCGCTGGTGCTTACCTTCGCGCCATTTCGCGCCACCATTTGCCAGCTGCCATGGATCCCGTCGTGGATGAGATTTTGAGATGAAATGAAGAAGACACGCCGGCACGCCAGATTGAAGCTTGAATTTCATCGGCGACGACCGACAATAATCGACAGTCATTAAAGGCGCACTGTGCTATGGTTTGTTTTGTCGCTTCCAGCCCGAATGTCACCATCAATTTCAACCATTCCGGGTGGCGCTGTGACACCCTTAATCCATGTCGAGAATACATACTATTTGCATTCTCGATGGAGGCGCACGTTTGATTGAAAATTTGCCAACGATCCATTTGTTCATATTCTCATTTCGGATTCCATTGCAAAAATGGCGGTACGCGGTATCAGGTTACACCGGCGATGAAGCCATTTCACCGCCAGTCAAGTCACGCTACGTGACACAATTCTCGGAATGACGCTCATTCCGCAATGTTAATTAGTACACGAATTGCCATGATAATAACTTAACCGCAGGGGCAATAAAAACTCGAATTAGTTGGAATCGCGATGGGTAATTAAATTGAATCCCTCTCATTTCAATTGATGCTTTCGATGGAATATCACCAATCAATGCAGATTCCGGTACAGGGAAAATACGATCAAACAAAGGACAAAACCTATGTTGCCTGTCTCTTATCGAACCATTTAAAAGAAGTTATTGCCAATTGCAGTTGGAAATCGGTACACACGAATTCACTTACTGCATCCAGTGGCCGGAACTGCTGCTCAAGAATGGCTCCTTACAAGAAGCAACCATCGAAGCCTAGCATTATAGCTCTTGGCGCTCTCTTCTCGGTCTGCTTCGCTCGTTTGGTTGTACTCGGTTTCACTTCGCGGGATACGGTCCCGTGCGCACGACCAGCAATGCATTTACCCAGCAACCTAGATCTGGGAACCGATCTCCCAGCTCATCCAACGGCGGCTGATTCCGTCTACTTTCGATTTCCTTCGTTCCGACATCCGCATGTTCTTGGTACGGTTTCTCTTCTTCAACTTTGGCGTTCGCTCGTTTTGTATGCTCTCCCCTGGTGGTAGCCTCAGCACGCCCATGAATGCCAATGAATGGAGGCCGAACCGATTCCGTGTGAAGCCCAAGAATGAACAGAGAAAAAAGGGTTTAATCTGGTTCCGTTCTATCTCTGTCACGGCGCATCGGCATCGGCCTCGGAAGCAGAAGAAGGGCCCACTGAGTGAGGTTCAACGGACGGGACCGAATGGAAGAAAGGGATACGGAGAGCGGCAAGAATTAATGGCTTCTCACCCGGCGGAGCGTCGGCTTACCAAGAACACGGGAACTGCCCAGTAGTTGTGTTGTGTCTTGACAGACTCCGATCGTTGTCGGCCGGTAATAAATTGTCTGCGCGAGAGTGCGCGACAACATCGGAGACCACATCTTCGCGGTACGGTCTTAAGCACGTACATTCGATGAAACCGTCAGGGGGGGGGGGGGGGGCTTTCCTTGAGAAGGCCTCCAGAGGTACTAATTGGAACGATTTTTCGGACCTTCTTCACGTCCTACCGCGGATTTTGTGGTGCGGTTGACGAGCAGCAGCAGCAGTAGCAGAAGCAGAAGCTGATCCAGAAAAGAACGACGGAGCAACGCCGTTGTCATCTGTCACGTAAAACTTGAAGACGGAAGTTCCTGGAAGTGCGTCGCATCGTAGCTTGTGGGTGATGTGTAGGATACGTGTTTAGACAACTAATTTTGTGGGCGTGCGTATGCGTGTGTCAGCCCGGGACCCGCTTAAAGATGGCAGCCCCTGATCTGGTCTCGATATTTACGTCACTTTTCGGGAGAAGGAAAGCATATGCGACGGGTGGCGAGTTGCTGTAGGATGAAGAGAGCCTCCATCAGGCTCCATCGTCTTCATTTCGTTCGAAGACGATGGTGATAAGCATGAATAAACAAGCGAGCGAGATAATGTGTTTGCGCTGCGTGTGTCTGTTTCGTGTTTCCTACCCCAGGCGCACAAAATGGCAGCAGCTTTCGGCAGTAAAAGTCACACAGACCACGCTTCTCCACCGAAACAGTAACAGTAACAATATTGCAGAGGAATCACGAGGCGACGGCGATGGCGCGGTGTGCGGAATGATAATTAAATCCTTCGCGGGGCGCATGAATTTTAAATGTTGCGGTTCAGCGTCGAAACTTTGTGGTGGAACCAAACGGGGAGCGTTGGAGCAAACGCTGTGTTGATTTAAGCTTTCCAGAATCCCATCACCCGGTACCGGTAGGAGCTGGTGTCGCTTGGTGTCTAACGGCTCCTACGTAAACACACCACCGCAGGGGGGCCGCATAGACGGATGGATATTGTGCACTTAACAAGCAGAACCGCAGCAAACGGGCTTTGTGGTGAGCGTTCAGTTGCATAAGATTATGAAGTTGTTATGGGTGGCTGGCTGACTGGCTGGCTGGCTGGTGGCCACCGGGCCCATCGGAACACCGTGATGTCGAACCCGGTGATAAATCGACAGCCTTTCACGAGAGACAGGAGGCGCAACTAGCTCTCTCCTCGGCTCGACGGTTGTTCGTAGATTGAAACATTCCTAATTTGAACTTTGACTCGCGGACCTCCTCTTCCCTGTTAGCACCCTCAGGATGCCGCTATGTGTGCAAAGTTCGGTGCGGAAGTTCGGTACTTCCGTGTGCCACGGGTGTCCCAAGAGAACTGCTCATAAATCATAAATTTTCTGCATAAATTACTTTGCACCACCGCGAGCGAAAAGGACTCACAACAGCAACAGCAGCAGCAGCTTCCAAAACAGGTACCTTTTTGCTCTGTTCGTGCCACAAACATACCATTCGGTAGCGTTGATGATGGACTGGACGAAACACGGTGGAATCGAAACCATGGGACCACCGGCCCGGCACTCGATCCCGGAAATTGAATTGTTCGAGTTCGATTGGTTGTGATTGGATTTTTGTGCCCGGTGAACCTTTTGGGGTGGCCCCAGAGGGAGGACAACGATGGCGACGGCGACGGCGACGGCGACGGCGACGGCGACGAGGACCATGAGCTGACATTTGTTTTCTCTCGCGAGCAAACGCATCATTCGCAACCAATTGATGGAGTTTGTCAATCTCGTCGACATCGACGATACGGAAAACGCTACTTTATTGCCCCCGGGAAGAGAGAGAGACAGAGAGAGAAAGAGAGAAAAAAGGGAGAACAACGTAACAAGGCATCGATCCCTGCGGAGAGAGATGATTTGAAATATATTCAAGACGCGTAACGTTACGGTGTTCAACGCTATCACCATCATCAGTCAGCCAGTCAGCCCGGCCCCGTGAATTCAGGCCCCGAACCCCTAGTTCTTTGGACCCCACTGATTGACCGGTATCGTTTAATTTTGTGGTGACATCTCAAAATTGTTTCCGGACCACCACGAGTGGACCATGTCAACCTGTTCGAGCTCATCGGATCCGGTCGGTAGTTCGTTGCCCAAGGCACTTGCTGCACCGGCTGTCACCCTGGTTGACCGTTTCCGGAGAAGCGCCAGGCAACAGAAAGAAGTGTATATTGCGATTGAAATGTCAACAGCATGTGCGAGCGATATGTGATGGTAAACATCGCCAGAGAGATAGGAAAGCAAACTATTGGCACAGCCGTTGGCGACGTGACATTGTAGCTTCCAGGTTGAGCTCTGCTGACAATCGATTTCCCATCGAACCACTGATTGGCACGGACACTCCTGGGCCCCAGGCTTCCCGGAAGACAGGTTCAAGTACACTTCAGCAGCAGCAGCAACAGCGCCGAACGAAATCGAAGTTGAGTTGAAAATGGTCCACGGACACTCGTGGCAACCGGTGCCGGTGTTTTTGGTGCTTCTCGGATTGATCGCAACACTATCCGTCGTCTGCAGCACCGAACACGTTGACATCTTTGAGGTAAGATGGCCGGTGTCACGTGGTATTGGAGGGGCACCTCATAGACCTCATCTCGTTGTAGCAATTTGAAAATGAAAACGCCACAGCCCCACAGGGGAAGAACGAAAGTGACTCGGGTTCGGAGGAGGTGCAAACCAAGCAACCGACCAGTTGCGTCGAGGACGTACTTCCCACCGATCCGGTCGTGATGGATGAAAAGCTGGAAAAGGAACTGGAACCACCGGGCGCTCCGGGTGCTGGGGTACTCCAGGAGCCACCGAATCTGTCCGAAATGTTCACCCAACTGTCGAGTGGTTTCCTCAGTCCCAACATCTTCCGTATCGGTGAGAATGTCAAGAAAATGCTCACGGGCATCAAGGAGAAGGTGCAAGGCTATGGGCGCAGTGCGGTGGCCAAGTTTGAACAGCAACGTCACCAAGCGGTACAGCGTGTGAAGCAAAAGATGGACGAGGTTAATGCGAAGGTTCGGGAAGAGTTCGAGAATGAGTTCGTCGAGTACCGGGACGTTTGTCTGCCGGATGAAAACACCTGCATGAAGCTACTGCAAGCTCGGATTGGGCAGTACGAGGAAGAGTTGCGCCAGAACATGGAACAGTGTAATGATCGGTTCGCGGAGGATCTGGCCAAACAGCGCCAGTCGGTTGATCAAGCGCAGCGGATGATGGATGGACCGTTCCGGAAGATTGACGACTGTCTGGACCGGGATGCTGGGCTGGGGCGTAGTTTTCTCACGTGTGTCGGTGGTGCAATGGCGAATCTGGCGAAGGGTGTAACGGCGGCCCAGGACCGGCTTACCCAGCAGATGCGCAAGGTGTCGGGTCAGTTGACGGAGCGGGTCGACAAGTATGACAAGTGCGTTGTCAAGCGTCGTCGGTTGTTGGAACAAAGCGAGAAGCAGCTTTCGGAATCGGCCAAGGGTTGTCTGAAGAAACAACAGACACAACCGGAGGACTTTTTCTAAAGACCATTTGCTTTTGGGGACATTTGCGGTACTCAAACTCGATGGAGATGTCCTTGGAATTACGATAAAACTCGGTTGGCAGATCAATTATTCCTTAACATAACCCTGACCTGTCCGGAAAGGTTGTTTCTTATTCGAATAAGCCTGTCTGTGAATCGCCAAACAAGGCTTTTCCAAGAAATCCAAGATACTGTATTCGTCGTCTTCCAGATAAACAATCCATGGCGACTGTAAGATATCTGTTTATTCAGTTCAGTTGAGTTTACACGATGTTTATCTCAAACCTAAGACAGTTCACCTCGAACCACGGCAAACACGACGGCGTGTGTTGAAGAAGGACTCCCGCAGACACACCATAAGACGATCTCTCTAATGAATTCTCTAATGAAGCCCTCATACATTTTGCATCGTAACAGCATCGTCCGCCCCAGTCCGCCCAGGGCGTTAGGTTGAGTTAATCTTTGGCACACGAAACACCAGAGCAGGGCAAACTTTCTACGGCCATTACGGTGAGCTGCTGCTGCTGCTGCTGCTGCTGCTGCTGCTGCTGCTGCTGCTGCTGCTCGCTGCTGTAAAGCATAATTGTATTCACCTAATGCGCCAAGGTGTTTCACGCTCGTTACCTTCCGTTCACCTTTCGCTGCAAACAGGAGATACGCGCAAGAAAGTTACTCCTCCTTCTGCAGGGCTCTTCGCTCTGTTTGCGCAGACGACACTCGCCAGGGGATGATGTCCTGTGAAACACAAACACCAGAACACCACCATCACCTACGGTACGGTGCATAACGAAAGGCAAATAGCGGATAAGGAAGCCCGGTCGCTATTTACCTAAACTGCACTCACTCGGTCACGTCTATGCCACGCTCGGTGGTCCTTCTCCAGAGGACAATCCATACAGGACACACTGCAGCACACGGTGGCCACGTCGGTGGCCATCTACCATCTGCAGCCGTGGTGTGCTGTAAGATTGAAATTAAATTTTAATTTCCTCCACGTTTCCTTCTCCATTTACACTCCCCGGGCGGGGTGGGCATGTTTTCCTTCCGAGCCACGCTCGCTGGATCGTTGATTTCCACTTTCCACGACCGCGACATTCACGTCCTGGACTCCCGGATATTCCAAAACTTCAACGTATCTCGCCGAAAGGTTTCTCTGGGGCAGAAGCACCAGCAGCAGCAGCAGCAGCTTGGCGCATCCTTCGCTCGCTTTGTGGCCTTCTGTTCTGGGGCCAAGAACATTATGCTAAGGAAGTGGATAAATTGTTCCCGGACCCCGTTGGCCGTATCCGTACTTGCTCACGCGCGAAGGTTCAAATGAAGAAATGCCTTTTCCGTTTCCGTTCGCATGGACTTCAATGTAAGCGAGGTCATGAGTTGCGCGAGATGTTTTTAGTGAAAATGCTTGCTTGCCCTGCGTTCGCCACTCTAGCTGATTGTTTGCCGTTGGCGGGTGGTACATAAAGGAAGACATTCCGGGTTCCGGGCCGGGCCGGGCAGGAAGCGTGCGAACAAACGTCAGCGCCATCCCAGCGCCACCTCGAAGCTGCTGTCGATGAAGAAGTTGGAAGCTTACACGCTTGACATTGCGCGTGGGCCGCAGAGGGGGAGAAGAAATGGAAGAGGACTCGACGACGCCATGGAATGTATGGAACTTGCATCAGTGTGGGAGCATATATGTTGATTCGTAGACGAAATATTCGCAACCAGGGTACGGTGCGGGATGCGCAGTACAGAGATTTCTCCTGGGAACTCAAATAGCTTTTGGCATGACCGCCGCTCTCTTCCGGAATGATGGATGTGCTGCGATTTCTCGCGGGACTCATCTTTTTCCACTCTTCACACAACGACCCCACACGGCTTTGTCGAGCAACAGTGCGTTCTGTGCGCCGCCCGGAACACACGGAACGTCGTGAATGGTTGATTGTCATGTGTTGTCAATAGACGAGAAATGAACAGCCTCGAACTCCGGGCGGAGTAAGTTCGAAGACAATGTGACAATGGCGTCTTTACGGTCTCTAATCATAACTTACGACCATTGTGCCACCTCGTAGCCATTCCCTGCAGGATATTCGCGAATTTAGAGCATTCTGGAGAACTTTCTTTTTCGTTCGTCAGGAAATTTTTTTTTCTCGAATTGCGTCTTCAACTGTAACGCACTGTGCTGCTGATGGAAATTTCCGAGAACCGCCCGGCAAACTCGTGTTGTCGGAGGGACAGCAGTTAAGCTAATGTTTGGATCTAATTTTTCTTCTTCCATTAGTTGTTCAAGCACAGCTTCAAAGTTGATTCTTCACTTGGGGAGTGATTGCATCTAGGAATTTACCAAGTGATTACCAAGTAGTAGGAAGATGAACTAAAACTTGAAACAACATTACTCATCCTGTTCTACGATTCTTCGTCCGTTCTGGTCGTTGCACTGGATGAAACTTTTGTCTTCATCATTTCGAGCAAATGCGGAATACTTGAAGCACTTACCATAGTTTCTGCATTCCTTCGACGTTCCAGATGAACCACTGATATGAATAATGATCTCGCCATTGTTCGAATGACGATTCCAGCAAATCGTATTCCACCAGCCAACCCATCAGCAGAAGTGGCATTATCGGCTTCAAAGCACGTTAACCGTGGAAGCGATGGCTTCCCCAAAACAAAGGGGATTCATAATAGCATTGTTCTCCAGATTTCGCTCTCGGGCGAATAATTTATCCTGACGGACAGAGCGGATGGAACGATCAGGACAGGGAGTAGCTGAGCGGGAGTACCCGGCGGAAGTGCTCATCCTTCGGTGAACCGAATGAAGCATCCTGGCAGATGGCCAGGGATCTGTCTTCTACAATTTCACTTCACGTTAGTCACCGATTGGACGGAGGCTCGAGCCACGGCCCGCCCACAGTGCTGCAAACTTCCGGCCACCTAATTAACCGCACAAGATTGACGTCCGTCCGGGGTTGCTCAAGGGGTTCCAGGTCCCAGGTTAGGTTGGCCACCTACACCAACCATAACTCCGATTGCCTGACAGCTAAATTGAAGTATCGTCTCCTTCGGTAGTGCGCAAAAGAAACTAACAAACTACCGGCAACGGCCACGACGACGACGACCACGACGTCGACGACGGTTTGCACATCGTAGAGAACTCCAATAAAAACCATCCAGTTCGTATCCTTTCTTGCGCTCCTTCCCGGACCGGGTCTGATCTGATGGACCGGCCCAGAGGATGCCCAACTTCCTGGATGACGAGGCGAACCAGTCGCGCTCTCTCTCTTTCTATTTCGCTTTCTCTCTGTCTGTTGCACTTTGTGCCGCAAGGCCGGCACAAAGTTTTAATAACGTTTATAATTTTCTTCTTTCTCCGGTCGTCCTCCGCCGACTCTCTTGGGCTGCCTGAGCCTCGGAGGCTGCCCGGTATCCTCGGTAACCGCAACCGCAATCAACGGTTGTTTCCGGCACTCCGCCGGACGCCGTTTGCACATCTTGTAGACGGTTTGTGGTTGCGTTCTACCGGCATCGGTCTCAGGCGACGAACAACTTCTGGTTCGGGGCCATAAAATTGACGACAATCAGTGAGGAGCTAGCTAGCCAGCCAGTGCTTCCATCCAAACCGATGTCACTCCAATGGCGGCTTCTGGTGACCTTCTCCTTCCTTATCAAAAGCAATCAATGCTGCTCGAGCAATGAAAAATGAGCATCGATTGTTCCAGTGTTTGTTCGCATCACGTTCTCACATCTCTCTTTTTCTCCCTCTCCACCCATTGATCGGCATCGACATCCAGGACATTCAGTTGATGCTGGTCTAGTCTGGTATGATCACTCAATGTTGCTCAACCATTTCTTGTTGACAAATCACTTTCGGAAGCTGCTGGTTGGGGGTGATGATGTCGATGGTGAACTGCGTGCCCCTTCTCCTCCTCCACGATGTCAACGCCTGCTGGTGCTTTAAAACACAAACCGATGACACTTTGACACGTGACACGTCAGCCGACTTGATGCGACTGTCAAACAATCTGGATAAGCGAAGCATGCGCTGCTCTTTCAACTGGTGACCATTGGAAGAAGGGGGAAGCGCGAGGGAGGTGGAATTGAAATCAAAATTCGAAACGTGACCTCACAGACACAGCCACAGACACATTACTCATCGTTGCCATGCCCTTCGATGGCTCGCAGCTCGAGGGTACGGGAGTTGGGTGATTTCCCCCGTAGACACATACGTCACCGAAGGGATACCGATGGAAAGCTTCGACCGCCACCGCGGAACCGCCCCTCTTGCGTTGCGCTCGCACGAGCACTCCGGGTCCGGTGGTTTTTCCCTCGAAATCCGATTACGAGACACACTCACGTGCTGCCTCGGTCGGTCGGTCGTGCGTGCGTGAATGTGCTGAGCGATTAATTATTAACACAATGGTTGGCGTGCTGGCGGTGGACTGAGGACTTCACAGTTGCCGTCCCCTTCGTCGTCGTCGTAATGTGTTTGAACCGTAACCGTAGCAGCCGTGATGCAGGGGATGCCCTCGTATGCTCGGTTGCATTGGCATACTTGGATAATCACCGCGACGACGACGACGACGACGACGACGATGAGATGGATTGGTGATGGTTGGCTTACGTGTGCATGGGCATCCACGCCGGTGGCCGGTCGGTCGGCCACTCGCTCACTAATGAGTACGCCCTGGCTACAGTTTGCATTTCACATCGTAACGGCCGTGTGCGGCTTGTAATCGACATCGCGTGAGGCATTACCGAGTGACCGCGCTTGGATCGCGTTTGTCCTGAATTTGCGCTTCTTCTTCGACGTTCAAGTCGGCTTCTGCTGGTGCAACACCGCGTTTCTCGGGACCGCATTTCCTAATGTTGTTTTGTGTCTTTTCACGATTTCACAGAGAGCTCGATGAGTACACGATGAAGCAGATCGATCGACTACTGGACAAGCCGTGTTTCCGCCGCCACGGAGCGCCGCTGCTCCTCGTGGCCGGGCTGCTGTGTCTGCAGTTCAGCGCTAGCGTTAGTACACCGATAGACGATAGCAGCAGTAGCAGTAGTGGCAGTATTAGTAGTAGTGGTAAGTACACTCCACTTCATCAATCAAACTTGATTTTCGGTAAGAACACTTTGAAGCAACTTTCAAGTGCTTCAAGCCCCTAGTATCATCCACCCTCTACTTTTCTGATTCTTGTTGTTCTCTTGTGTCGACAAAATCTTTGTAAAGATGGACAGTGTAGCGAGCGAGCGAAAGCAAAAGTTGATAAGCAGGAAATTGTTTTTAAATTGCCATCCTGACACCAAGAACTCTCGAGAGAAATCATGGCTTCACCGTGGCTTGCCATGCTGTTGCTAGGCAGGCAACACCAGGTCCGTGGAATGGAAACAAATCCCCCAAAAAAGAAAAGGTACGCGGAAGGTTGTTCCGGAAAATTTCGTGGAAAATCGAATCATCTTCTGCTGCTCCATCCCGGCCAGCTCTGGTCAGGCGCCCGGAGTCCAACCAACGCAGCGAATAAAACACAATACGTTCAGCATCACAGCAGCGGA
Source organism: Anopheles aquasalis (assembly GCF_943734665.1). NCBI lineage: Eukaryota > Metazoa > Arthropoda > Insecta > Diptera > Culicidae > Anopheles > Anopheles aquasalis. The sequence continues at coordinate 17,656,359 of NC_064877.1, forward strand.
CGCTATCACTTCCTCGCTTGAGTACTCCGCTGTAGTGCGCACTGCCCCAACTCTGTGTAGCTGTGCGTTCGGTCGGCGCCACACCAATTGTGGAATCCAATTGAATTGGAGTTCAGACCTTGTGGTGTGGATTGTTGTTGTTGTGGTTGTTGTCGGTTTTTCAATGTTTTGCTATCGAGATTGGCCCTGCGTGAACAATGCGCCTCATTCGCCGAGGTAACTTCTTTTGCGCACGCTTACGGCCACGGGATTTCTGTCAAGGCAAACAGCACACTGGCGGCGATAAGGAACGGGCTCCCGCCTCCCGTGAAGCAAAGTTGGTAAAATATGAAACGGAAGTGTGTGTGGAAGAAGAAGAAGAAACAGAGAAAAAGGAGAAACAAAAAAGAAAAAGAGAGAAGAAAAAAAAAGGTTGGCCAAGGCAGCGACTGTTAGCCACCCTTCATCCCCCATTCCCCCCTCCCCCACCCCACCCTTATTTTTCGGGGGAGGAAATGGCGGTTTTGCGAATGGCGGCTTGTTTTGTGCTGCCTGCTAAAATGTTAATTGACGATACGCACCGTTTGGTTTTCGTGATAAAAGCGGTAAAAGCATACCGGAACACGAGCCCGCCAGCTCCGGTCGTCCTCGGTGCGCCTTGGTTAATGCGGTTAACGGAGGGCCCCCGAGACCCCCGCCCTGGAGAATTGCTGTTCTCGATTCGCACCCTTGGAGTTGGCATCTTCCTCCATCCTGGGCTTCACCAAAAAAAAGAGAAAAAAAACAAGGAAAAAAGTTCTTCGTAATGAGCGTTGCAAATTCGCAAAACCAATTTGCCCACCATCCCCCTTCTTGCATCCCTCCACACCAAACCCAGACCTTCAATTCTCCCGTGCCGGTACTGGCGCTGTGGATGGAAATTTGATTTTCGGGACGCGATTTCACGTCGCTAATGGCTCAAGTTGTGACCAACTTTTTTGGACCCTCCACTAGGACACTACCAACCCACTGTTGGAGACAGTTTTTTTTATCCTCGGACTTGTGGATGGAAGGAGAGAGAAAAGATGAGTTTGTTTTGGTCAAATGACAATTTGGGATCGTCGGTGGAATGGGGAAGGGACTCCCGAGGGACGCCGAGCGAAGTTTCTTTGGCAAGTACTTTGTAATGGGATCGCTTGGCAAATGTAAACAGCTCTGATAAGCAACCGCTTGCACGCCCCGTCTCTTTGCACAATCCAATCCATCGCCAATTGATGGTTATTGGTTGGTTGGCGGCAGCTTGCAGCCGTAAATCGGTCATGCAGAGGCAGAGACACAGAGACGACGCTCGGTGTGCTGTGGCCAGTCAACCGTGGCCACACCTTGGCATGCTTCCAATCGAATGCGCACACGCAAGCCGGAGTCTCGTTACTGGCCGGTGCACTGGAAAGCGGTACGATGTGATGTTCAATCAACCGGCAACTAGTACCAAACGATGCACAGAAGGTCAGCTGCAGAAGACTCGACACTCGTTGGTTCGAAAGACGAAGATGCGGCGTTCATCAAAGCGACAAGAGAGTCCAACAGAGTCCGCCATCGCCACGGTGCTGTCGCAATGCAACGCTACGCAATCTTCCATGGCCGGAAATCCGGAAGTCCGTGAGTCACACGATGAACCCTCCGAGCAGACGGTACGGTATCGACTTCTCCGGTGCCGACCGGTCGCAACAACGGGACGGAAAAGGTCCGGTTCGCAACCAGCTGCTGCTGCCGGTACGGTGGTGTGGTGATGAAGCGGAGCGTTTCGATTTCACGATCGTCGAGGGTGAAAGTGAACCTCCGCCACCCTTGACCACCCTCTCTCTCTCTCTTCTACTCTTCTTCGTGCCTGGTGGACTGGTTTGGAGAAAGTTGGAAACTTGGCGATCACGTATGAGTGTTTGTCGGCGTGTCTGTGTCACTCTGGCAATAGCGATGACGTGCACCGTATACCCATGGCATGTATCTGGAGGCATCTGGAATGTTCGCATCGCTTGCATCGCTTTGGTTCCGTTTGGTGCAGTTTGGTGGCCCAGTTGGTGTGCAATTCACGAAATAAGTAATCCGCAATCCGCCCGAAGTGTTCGTCGGCGCATCCGTCAGGGCCTTTCGTTTTCGGAACTCCAGCTGCAACCACTTTCTCCCCTTCGGGCGGGTATTTGTGTGCACCGTACGTGCATGCACGAGTCGGCGAGAGCAGCCCGTGACCTCGATCGATTGTATGCTAATCGTGGTACCCTGCTGGTGCGCGCCACCATGTCTGCCCATAAATCGTGGCCTCCTGCGATCGTCATGACGGTGAACCATGCCGCTAGTAGAAGAATGGCCGGCTAAGGGGCAGAACACGAGACGCACCGCATGTTCACCGGCCGGGGGGGCTCGCTTGACCGACTATTTATCAGATCGCTTCAGGGGGAAGAAAACGTTTGAAAATCTATATGTTGCGAGCGAAACTCGGTCACAACTCGGTCTACCACGGATCGTTGAATTCCTGCGTCTGTCCGCAGTTCCGCAGTCCCATTCCGCAGTCCCCGTTTCTTCCTCGCTTCCCAAGTGCTGCATGGTTTACGGAAGTGTGAACTCGGCCATCTGTCGAGTCGAGTTCGTCGCTTGTCTTCAACGCAGTCACCGAGGTGTGAAATGGTTCGGAAAGGCCGCATCACCACTCGCCGTCACCACAATGACGACAATCGGGGGTCCAATCAGCTCACAGTCCCGCTTAGTGGTCACTTAAAGTGCTTAACAATCCGGCGGCGACCGATCTGGCTTTACTACATCCGCAATCATCATCATCACCGGCATCGGCATCGCCGGCAATTGACGGCAGGTGGCATCGCACAAAGCAACGTCAACAGCGGCCCTAGCCACCGTCAGTGGCCACCGTGCCATTAAGGTCAGGTCAGGGAAACCACTGGGAAGCGGACCATAAAAGAGAAAACCTTCGTTACGGGGTCGTGGAGACCAGCACCCGACCCGATGTGCCATTTCGCTAATCAACCGGTGATATGGAGCGGGACGGGACGCGGTTTCAGTTTCGGACGCTGGCAAGTCGGTCGGAGCGCGTTTGGTTGGTTTGGTAAAAACGAGGCGCCACCCGGTGGCCGGTGGTTGGTCTCTCGAAGCGTCGAAGCGAAGGCTCTCTCTCTCCCCGTCGAGAAGTGGAAGTTAGTTTAACTAAATTGCACCGCACATTGTGGTTCGCGGGCAAAAAACAATTGCTACCCCAGCCACACAGCAGGTGAATGTGGTTTAATGAGTCTGAAAAGCGAGAAAGGTGTTCATGTGGTGATAGATTTATTACAATGCCAACCGCAGCGCAGTTCCTACTCGGTGCTGCTTCTGTCTAACCCACTTTCATTCCTTGTAATGAGCTCCTGACCGCTATTAATGGGCGTTTTTTTGCGAACAAATAACACAACAGTGGCTGTGGTTGAACGATGTCGCTGTGCATTGTTTGAAGCATGCATCTTGAGTCGCGCCTTAATTAAAATACATTATCGTACGTTTCGTAGGCAATTTTAAAGATATTTGACTTTTGATTTCGACACAGGTAGAGGTATATCCGGATCACAATATGTCGGAGATGCGAAAGTAACGCTTTGTTTGTTGTTTGAAAGTATCATTCACTTTCTACCCTACCATCTTCCAAGCTCTACATGATACCCATCTCAATCTGATAAAATCGATTCAACGGTCAAGTATCTATTTATGCTGCGAGGAATATCTTTTAACCCGTAATATCTTCAATACAATGAGAGATATCATCTACATCGGCGAAGGACAATCAAACCTCTTTTCTGTTATGTGATTTATTATTCCATTAAAAAGGTACATTTGCTGTTTATTAAACTATCAAATGATGATGTTTACAATCAGAAAACTTGGCGATCACTATTTCACTATCATAAACAGCCTTCCGAACCGGGATCGTGTATCTCTGTTTGGATTTATGATTTCAAAACGATGAAACACGGACGCCTGGACGGTCCGCTTGTCTGAAGCCCGAACTTTTCCACACTAGTGTTGTAATGCAGGGTCAGAGCTTTTTACGTAACCGGCCACTGATTCATGCTGCCATCCTTTATCTTCGCACCTCGCGATCGACGCGTTTTATAATTATCCGTCCAACCCCTTTTCACTTTTCATGTTCGGTCTGATGGATGAAAGAGGCTGATGAGTCTTTTTTTCTCTCGTCCAACAAGTGTTAATGATTGGTTTTGGAGCTCGTGAGCCTCATGCCCGAGTGAGACTGCATCACTCGGTAGCAAATTACGATGCAATCAGCTTTTCCGATGATAAGGTGTCTTTGAAGTACTTTCGATTTTCATCGCGTAGCAACGAAAGAGGTCAGAGATTGATGAAGCAGCTGCTGACCACAGCGTAGGTTGACCATCGGAGTTCCATTTTTAAAAGCATGAGCGGAGACTCCATCGCGTGTCTGGCACCTAGGATTGGAAACTGCACCCTCCCACCCTCTATTGGGCGCGGTGACTACGTTGGTAGAATAACTAATGGCACAGGCGAGCGAAATCCATCATCAAACACTCTGCACGCTAGCGGCGTAAACAGCACGCACCGATATACCCTCGAACACACCTGACCTTGGCGTTCTGGTGAAGCGTTCGGCAACAATTGCGTGTCGCTGTGAGAAGGATCGATGTTTGAGGCACTACGTCGTCGATTTTCCACCCCAGCTTGTTCACTTTTGCTACGAGCGCACATAATTAACACCTCGCTTCCGGCAGGGTGCCGTGTGCAATGACTAACAGCCACCCCGACCAGGGCCCTTAAGTTAATGGTTGTTAAAACTCCCTGCCCGGCCGGTCTGCACGGTAGCCACACTTGAGTGGCCGACCCCTAACGCCCGCTTGGTGTTTTCCAATTTTCCCATATTTTTCGCCAACAATGCACCACGCCGGAGTGGCGCAGCTCCTTTGCATGCAAACACTAACAATGTATCGTGCCGTCATGCCGTGCAGCAGTCGGGAGAGGGCGTTATGAATGAACAAAAGTATGCACGCACCTTGGAGGGAGGAATGAAGAAAAGCCAGACTTCCGTTTTGAGATTTTCCTACAGAAAACGCAGTTGAATGGGCTCGAAGAATGGCGACGTGTATCCAGGTGCCAATGAGGTCAACGAGAGAGTTCCAGCAATTGTCGTGGATTGCTTTCGTCCTCTGTTGAAGTCCGGAGGAAGTTCCGGAGTTCTATGGACATTTTATTGGAGACTTCCAGGTTCGTAAGAAAGTTGAATGGATTTTAGACGTATTTGCATAGTACAGTCAGTTCGAACATAACTGTTGCTCTATGAATAGGATTTAAACTTGAAGCAGTTTCTGCGAAATGCCAATGAAGGATTTCCAACATTCCCCAATCAAACGCCAGCATTCAAATGTTTCCTCTCCTAATATGCAGAACACACTTCACAGGAATTCGTTTCAAATTCCTGTCGTCCATATCGACGTGACCACAAACCCCCTAATGAAGTTTGTGTTTCTGAGTATCAAGCTGCCCACCCCTGTCATATCGAACATGTTGCAACGGTTTTGTCAATCGTCATCGACGTCGATTGGAATTGCGAAGTGGCGACTGCCATTCACCGCGGTGACATTCCATCATCATCATCATCATCATCGTCGTCACCGTAATAGTTGGACATACACTCGACTTTACGCCCTGTGGCCCTCGCCCAGGGTGTGGTTTTCGTTTAATTACCCTTCGCCAAAGGGTTATAATCACTCCCAACCCCGATCCATGGTCCTTGGTTGCATGAAACGCTTGAAGTATTTTGAAATACTTGTCCAAGTTCGTTGTGTCTCTTTATACATGTGGCTATCAACAACGGGTGGCCCACCATGGAAGGTTACAATGAAGGACGCACCCGCACCCGCCCATCGGTACGGTTTTGATAACGTGACGTGAAGCGTGTTCGCATATTTTCGGTACCCCGGCGAGCAGCGCTGTTAGTACACTGATAGCGAGAGCGAGTAGAGTCACGGTGGTCGTCACGGTCGACGGGACATCAAACGCTTCTCCACATACTCCACCCGTCTCCGGTAATCGGCCCGGTATGGAGTGTTTACGGGACGCGCAACGGCGCACAACGGCGCACAACGGCGCACAACGGATGACATCAACCTCATCGTCAACCTGCTCCGATGGTGTGCAGGTTTTAGCTGCGCCACCGAACCGAACCAACCCAGCCCGCTAGCCAGCCAGCACCTTTTGGAGCGCCATCCGTTTGTATGAGTGTGTCGGTGTGTTTGCGAATCTCCGGTTATGAAATCATCTCCCTGCTATTCGGTACACCATGGAAGGAGCTGCCACTTAAGCGGTTGGTCGCTCTTGTCGTTGTGGCGCTGGCGTGGTTGTCGTTACGTAATGGTGGACATTTCGCGCGCGCGCGAGACGCTTACCTGCAGAGAGATCGCATCGCAACCGGACCGATCTTTCGTTGGCGATTGCATTCACATCAAGGGGAGGTTTCTCATGGTCTCCTCCTTCGGCTCTCCATCTGTTAAAACTTTTCGCCAAAGTTACGCCGCTGCACCATTATCCTCTGAATAACGCATGACGAACGCTCAACTTTAGCCAACGAGCAGAGAGTGAGAGAGGGAGCGAGGATTTCTGATTTTCCATTTGTTTTCCGGCCACCCAAGTTCCTCGAATGAAATGCTGCCGCTTAGCCATCAAGCTGCGGCAGAATCGAGTTGCAGCACTGTTCACCGGGAGCAAGGACCTCCCTGGAGTGCCTACACTACTGGGAACAAACCACAATGCGCCACTTGCCACCGTGGAGTGCCTCTACCGTCGGTATGCCCGGATTTAAAGGTGTAATTGAATTTCATCAAGGTAAGGGAAAACTTTATCCTTAATGCTCCAGCTTCTGGGCCTCGGCGGGAGTTCTCGTCGAGTTGCCGTTGGCCATGTTTTGCCAGAGAGCGCACACACGCGCCCCCTTGGGAGGGTTTTGTGCGCTTGTATTGTTTAAGCGAAAAGTTCTGGCTTCTGCACCAGCGATGCACCGCCAGTGAGTGGAAGCGTGTGCTGTGCTGTCCTGACGCGACACAATGGGCAAAGTTTGGAGTCGCAATATGAGCAGGTTTCTAACTTTCTTCGCCCATGCAGTCATAGAGCCATGTTTCGAAGGACGGATACCCCGTGGCGTCGGTGGCCACCGGGAACCGATGGGATGGGAGAAGATGGGAGTTTAATGTTTACGGTTTAGACGTGTTGGGCCGATCAAAACCTCAAACAAAGCAGGCGCACCAGTGTCAAGAGTTTTCGGTGGTTGCTGCGATGTCTTGCAGCACAGAGCTCTCATGATGTTGGCACCCATGGCACGTCGCTCCGTGAAAGCAAGCTGACAGGCAAGAAGGTGCCGAGATGCCGTTGCCATTGCCACCAATGCTGGCCAATTTGCGAGTGACGCCATAAAAACCCCAGAACGATAAAATGTTTATCATTTTCCATAACCATCCAGGGCATCGTCGGGTGCCTGTTCACGGTAGAGCTGTCGCGACTGAGGCGACGAGAAAGATGATTGGCTGCGGGAGCGCGAGCCTTTAAACTGAGTGCAATTTTACTGCCACGCGGGCACTGTGGAGAGAGTCACGGGTTCTAGTCCCTCCCTTTTTCTTTCTGTTCTCAACCGTTGAAAAGGACACTTCAACAATGAAGCACTTGCAGTCCGGCTCCTGGAGCCTGTCTGTTACAGTTCGTTTGATGTTCGGTACAGGTCTTGGAAGGAGAGTCTTTCATTTGTGTCAAGCATTGCGTGCGTTTTCATTTCAATTTCCGTTCCGTTGAGAACCCTCGCCCCGTATGTCGTTAAGCTCATTATACGCTTTGTGTTGTAGCGATGGAGCAGTGCTGACGTTGCTCGTCTAGTACCCACGCGCTCTCTAACCTTTTTAAGGATCTTCGCTTCGCTTCGAGACCGTACCTTACGCACATTTGCTCGTCATTTCATGGCGTTGCCCTTTTCAACGTTGGACTTTTCCGCCTTTCCGCGGTAGGGCCTCCGGGATGGGTGAATGAAAGAGCTTCAACTCTTATTTATATTTTACTCGTTCACTCTTGCTATTGCCCGACAGCGGAGTGTCTGTGTTACGTCGGAACTTCGCCACAAAACACCTTCCAAACAGTGGGAGCGTGAAATTGACATCAAGCACTTTGCAGCACTTAAACTTTGTCCAAGCATCTTATAACCGCTTTCGGTTCGGTGCAAAACCATCGCCATGGGGTGACCGTTTTCCACTAGATCCACCAGAGTGACACTACTTTCGTGGGAGGGAGGAACGGCTATCAGTTCCGGAGCGTGAAGTAGTTGGGTAAGATGTTGTGGGCTTCGGTTGGCGCTTAGTTAATCTACGGACAAAATAACTTAATCGCTGCACTTTCTCTAACGTTATTACCGGTGGCCTGTTCGGTGGTGTTTGGTGGCTACTGTGTACCTCATCTGACTGACCACCGATCTGAGCTGGGAAAGACACTTTCACCGCCTGAAGCGAGCCACAACAATGAGTACGATGAAGTCTTCCGGAGCCGGGTTTTAGAGCATTAAAGCTATTTTTTGGGACGAATTGCGTGTGGAACTGTATCCTACGTCGAATTGATCTGCCAGCAAATTCATCAACGGACTAAAGGCACACGAAAGCATCGCAGCAACCGGGGATTCGGTGAAGGTTAGCCTTTACGTTAAGGTCAACACCCCCGGGGGCATGGAATGGAATGGACTTCGGTCGAATTCGTTAATTTCGCATTCCAGCATCCTTTTCCCTTCGAGAGGAAGGTTTTTATTGATTTTAGATCCCACGCCACTTTCGATAATTTTTCCTCCTAGAATCATTCGCTCGCAAGGTTTCCAAACATTTTCCTCGAACTAAAACCATATTTTGCTACGTAAAACGCTGAACTGACTTGGTAAACAGCTCGAACCAACACGCAAGATGACTTTATTTTGAAGGAGGGAGGCTGCCTCCTGAATATTTGATAACCGAGCACCGAGCGCACGACAGCATGGATTGGACCAGCGTACCAGCTGCCATCGCTCCCATCCGAGTGGCCTAATGCTCTAAACGGTCTTGGTTGGTGCTCGGGGACCTCTGCTTCCACCGAGCCCCTAATTTGCCTTGCATTAGCAGCATGAGTTCATCGGGTCGCCGAATGAGTCAGTCTAGCTCGTTCACGCTCGTTGTGAGCAGCCCAAAACATTTGGAGACATTCGGTCAGAATCTGCATAAACCAGTGCTCGCTCGCGGAGCAAAAGTTCCGCCACGCGATGAGCAGGAAAGATCTTCGCAGTCGCGACTTTAGAACCGAGACAAACAAGCACCACGCATTCGCCACGCTTTGCAAGTCAACATTCCTCCAGGCCACCTCCGGGGGTAGCTCGCAACCTTCTCCGAAGCACAGGTTTTGTCAATCGTAGATTTATGCAAATTATCCACGCTACGGCAGCGACATTGCGACATTGGGTAGCGAACGACCGTCGGGTGAGGTGTCGCACATCGGGGCAGATGCCTCGACAACTTTCAAGGCTGCCACCGAACCGGCACCATCGGCGGTGTGTCGCACACGCTCAGTATGTGTTGCTTGGGAAGCTCCTGGGCCCCAAGTATCCCAAGGTGATTGCTAACTGGAAGAACACGAAGGAACCGAAGCTTTCGCGTCGGTCGGCTGCAACAAATTTGTTCTCCCCCCGGGAACGTTGGGTGCATCATCGTCACCGTTTGCCGTCAGTACACGAGATGCAAGTTTCGTGGGGCTCAAAACCTGTTCCTTTGGTGTAAAAGTAGTCCGAAACGGAGCGGTCAATTAGCTGATGATAATAATCGGGTGCATCTTATGGTTCGGTTTGCGCCATCGGTGGTGACGGTACGCTGCTGGGACTCTCGGTAGGTTGTTGGTTGGTCGAAAAGTTACAGGAGCAAACATTGAGGATGACATTAATTTAAATTAATAGAGGAATATTATTAGTTTAATGCCTAAAAACAGATCGCATGGTGGTAGATATTCTTGTAATTTCATCAGTTGATGCAATACATCAACTGACAAAACATATTTGTACTCAAACATCGTTCTACTTGTTCTTGCAGGAATGTAGAGTTTTCTTTGGCATTTAGATTTTGATCTGCATTTTTCAACAACCGTCAATGTTTCGTAGAGCCATACGGCAATAGCCTACTTTAATCATGGCCATTATTGAATCCATGTGAATCGTTCAATGAAAACCTTAAAAAGGCTCTCAGTTTCACAATCTTCTCCTTAAAAAAAATTCAAAACATTTTTTGATATTTCTTAAAAATCAAAACCAAACCTCGTAAGGACACACTCCTCTAGAAATCCAGAACGTGTCGTTGGTATTTAGCAGGAAATGCAAAAGTATCGATAAATGATCGATACACGATACATGAAATCCAAAGACTTGAATGAACTTTAAGCAGAAAATAACTAAACAACCAACCTCTCGATAGCAATTTTTCATCGCTCCCCTAAAAGATAATTAATGCACAAAGCGCACCGAGGTTAATATGCTCTGCATTACACTTTCGGTCCGCTCGCCCGCCCGGAGCCCTTTCCAATCGAGAACATCGAGAACGTTCTGTAACGGAGCCGAGCACAGAATGGTGTCCGCCCGAAACGCATCCGCGCAGTTGATTACAGACCCACGACGGCACGACACTAATTTAGCTTTTAATATGGAAATTATGTTAAAAGCACCGAAAACCATTCGCCCAGATACTGAATTGCACGACGCCACACCGGTTGATAATGACCACTTACCGATTCCTTTGCCTCTCGTCTCTCTCTGTCGTTCCAGAATCCTTAGAGTTAACTGCATGCCAGCATCTGAGGCGTGCGGAAGCGCGTCGCGCCAAGTCATTAGGTGATAGTCTGCTGCAGACCGTCCGGATACCGCGGTGTACGGCACTCGGTGACTTCGAACCGGTCCAGTGCTCAAACGAACTGAACGGAACCGAGTGCTGGTGTGTGGACGAGTACGGCGTTGAGATCACGGGTAGCCGCCGTAGCCACGCCGATGACGTCAACTGCACGAGGGTCGAGAACGAGTGCCAAGCGTCCAGCTGCCGTATGTTCTGTCCGGCCGGGTTCGCCAAGGATCTCAGCTCCGGTTGTCCGATCTGCCGTTGCCGGGACCCGTGCGAAGACATCCAGTGTCCCCGTGGGCAACAGTGTGAACCGCAGGAAGTGCAATGCAAAACCGAACCCTGTCCACCAGTTCCGACATGTAAGTACCAGTGACTCCAGAGCTTTTCTTCCTTGCTTGCAGACATTCCTACTAACTGTTCTCTGATACTCCCCAAAAAAGGTCGCAAGGCGCGCAGCTTGAACGATCTCTGCCCAGCCGGTCAACCGCTGGCCATCAGTGGTACGGTGCGGCCATTCCTGTGTGGCAACGATCCGGGTAAACCGAGCTGCCCCCCACTATACCGCTGTCTGGTGCAGGGTGGCAACGATTACGGTGTCTGCTGTCCAGCTTCGCTCCAGTTCGAAAAACCTGGCAGCTGTCCGAAACCGGACGAAATCGAATCATCAGCCAGCGCCGGGTTCCTTTGCGGTACACCGTGCGGTCACGATCTGGAGTGTCCGCAGATGCAAAAGTGTTGCCAGTCGAACGGTTGCGGTCGCAACTGTCAGCAACCACACAACGTGACGGTTTGCCATCAGGCGCGCATGCTGTCGGAGTTACTGTCGGTGAATGAGCGTGAAGGTCGTGGGTACGTTCCGCAGTGCGAAGGTCCCGGAGGAAGCTTCTCAACGCGCCAATGCTCCCGGAATGGGCTGGTGTGCTGGTGTGTGGATCCACGCAGTGGTAACAAGATCAAGGGAACGATGGGAGCGGCCGCCACGGTGAACTGTGACGGGGTGGAGAACATGATCGGTGGGCGGGCCGGTGGACGGAGTGTCGATGGAGCGCAAACACTCTGCGATCACAACATCTGCGCGGCGGTCTGTGAGTATGGGTTCAAGAACGATCACAACGGTTGTCCGACGTGCGAGTGCTCGGAACCATGCGAAGGATATCTGTGCCCCGGTGGGTCGCACTGTGAGGTAGCGAAGGATCCCAAGTGCGAAGGGTACTCGGGACTTTGCTCCTCGGAGCCAGTCTGCAAACCGGATTTGGTTTACTCGAATCCTTGTGAGATCGGTACACCGCTGGCGGATAATGTTACCGGCGAGTTGCTCTTCTGCCATATGGGTAAGTCCAGGAAGATTTTTTTGTTTTTTTGTGCATCAGTGACGTCATCCTAATCTATTCTGTCAGATCGACCGAAAAGCCGAGAGTATCAGAGCCGCAGCTTTTTCGATGATGACGAACAGGAGGAAAGCGAAACGAACGGCCGCAAGCGGTCGATGTCGAACACGATCGTGTGTCCGGTGGAGACGCACGAATGCCGTAAACTCCACGGCGAGTCACGCAGCGTCTGCTGCCCGCTGGTGAACGAAACGGACGAGGAAGACGCCACAGAGGACCGCCAACAGACCAGTGAGTGCAATGGGACGCTAACTTCTATCTTCAATCCGATAAAAAGCTAACTTTATTCTCATCTCTCTCTCTCTCTCTCTCTCTCCAGTGTGTGAATATCTGCGCGACTTCTCAGATCGCATGGAAGGTACGGTCGAGGGTATGGAGCTTGCGCTTCCCCCGCCAGCTTGCACTCCCGATGGAGGCTACCAGGCGATGCAGTGTGTTACTCGCGTAAAGAAGGTGAAAGCATCGGAACAACGGAAATACATCGAACAGAACAGTATCCGACGGATGAGGAAGCTCCTGGAGGATGCTGTCATCACTAACCCAGCGGCACCACTGACCACCGAGTCATCGCAGCAGTCCACGACGGAAGGCTCCATTCGCGCACGTCGTGCCGCTAGTCCTGATGCCACGCTCAAGCTACTACCCGTCGATTCCTCATCAGAACCAACCGGAACCGATGCACTGATGGCGTATATCCGGCAACGATCCACGTCCGCCGGCGCTGAGCTGATACTGGGTCGTTCGGCCAAGATCATCGACTTCAATCGCCTCGAATCGAAGAACGGGGCCGGTAATGTGGATAAAGTCGAAATCAAGCCTTCAACGTTACTCAAGCGCCCCCTAGTGATGCCAACACTCCCCACACCGGCCCAGGAACAGTTGGTGGAGGTCGAGATCGAGGAGTGCTGGTGTGCCGATGGGTTCGGTACGGAAATACCGAAAACTCGTGGCTTTAACGCCAGTACCAAGAGTTGTGAGGCACTCAGGGAGTCTCTAGGCTGTCTGGATCTTACCTGCCGGATGGGATGTGATTATGGGTTCGTCCTAGATCCGGATACCCAGTGTCCGTCCTGTGAGTGCCGTGATCCGTGCGACACTGTCAGCTGTCCCGATGGCCAGGAGTGTCGTTCGGTGGAGGTTTCGTGCGAAGGTGAATACTGTCCACCGGTACCGGCCTGTTTCCCCAAGAAACCGGGTCAATGCCCTTTCCTCGTACCACCGGGAGCGGAGAACTCGGAATCGGACTCGTGCGAGTACGAGTGCCGTACGGATGCGCACTGTGATGGATCAAAGCGTTGCTGCTCGAATGGTTGCGGTACGCAGTGCGTAGAGCCACAGCTCAAGACCGCCTGTCAGCATTTGCAGACGATTCAACTGCACCAAGCGTCGGAACTGGGCATTCCACCGAAGCAAAAGTACATCGCCCAGTGTGACATCGATGGTAGCTTCCGTACGATCCAGTGTGGTCCGGGTAATGTGTGCTGGTGTGTGGATGAGTTCGGTAATGAGAAGAGTGGTACGCGAACGAGCAACGGAACACCGGACTGTGAGCTGTACCCGAAGACCGAGTGTCCACTGCTCAAGTGCCGTTCGTGTGAGTATGGCTACAAGATCGATGCGAATGGGTGCAAAACGTGTGATTGTCGTGATCCGTGTGGGGAGATATCGTGCCCCAGGGGTGAAGAGTGTCAGCTGATACAGGTCGAGTGTATTTCGGTGCCATGTCCGAAGATGCCAATCTGTGTGCCGATCCGGGAGTCCGTGTGTCCGGAGGCGACTCCATTGCGTTCGAATGGACGGGAGATCGTTTGTGGACCCCAGGCCGATGCCGATAGCTGTCCTTCGACGCACATCTGTCAGCTGCATCCGATCAGCAACCGTGGTGTGTGCTGTGGGAAGACCAGTAAGTAACCAGCGCAAGAATTCCCGTGCTACTCGTGGTCTGTTCGGTCTCATGAATTCAATTCTTCTCCCCCTTCCCCCGGCGCTAACAGGAGATGTTTGTTTCGAGTCGATCGATCAGAGTTGCCTGGCCGCCGATACCGGAATCGTGGCCGGAGAGACGAACGAACTGGATACGAGCATCACACGGTGGCGCTTTAGTCCTCGCTTGAACAAATGCGTCCCGGTGATGTTGCCCCGAGGGGTCTTCTGTCAGTCGAAGAATCTGTTCCACAGCGAATCCGCCTGTAACGGTGTCTGTCCGGTGCTGTCGCAGTGCGAACGGTTACGGTTGAAGAATGCGATGGCGGCAAAGCGTGCCGGACAACCAAACACCTGGTTCCAGCCACGCTGTGATCCGGAGACGGGTTTCTGGAGTCCGGTGCAGTGTTTGGGTTCGATGGCACCTCAGAATGGATCGACATCGACGACCGTCGAAACACCAACCGTTGGGGTGTGCTGGTGTGCGGATAAGAAGGGCGCCCCGGTGAAGGGTTCGCTGACAAAGGGCTCCGAGCCGAAGTGTAGTAGCCGTCAGGCGAGACGTCGCGGTGACTCGTCGTCTGCCGATACGCCATCGTCCAGTGATCCAGGTAAGGCGAAGGCGCGCTCGGAGCGACTCTCGAAAGAACTCAACTTTTAACTAATCGATGCTCCTTGTTCCAGTGATGGAAGAACTGATCCGTCAGATCACGTTCCTGGTGGACGAAAACAACTATCTGGTGGATGAGGAGCTGGAACCGCCGGTCCAGCCGGTCTCGGTGGCCAGCACCAACTACGCTCCGGAGCCACGATACATCGGAACGGTTTCGTCCGTCACCGAGAAGGTCATCGAGCTGGCCAGGACCGCGGAAAGTCGGAATTTCATCAGCGATGCACAGGATTCACCATCAGCCGCCGAACGGCTCAGTGCATCGGCCACTCGGTGTCAGGCACTGCAATTGGCCGCTTCATTCCCGGTGGCTTGCGACGCGAATGGAGCTTTCGAGCCGATGCAGTGTAATGGCGATACGTGCTGGTGTGTTGATGCGGCCGGGAATCAGTTACCGCTGTCCAGCACGTTTAAGCGAGGTGCCCGTTCCTGTCTCTTCACACCGATCGAGGTGGTGGAGATCGAACTGCGGCTCAACAATGTCCATCAGCGCTCGTTGATTCACGTTTACGAGACACTCCGTGCGGAGCTGAGTGCTCTGATTGGTTCCATCTTTGATAATTATCGTGTGCAGGAAAACTCGGACGGGAGTGTGACGCTGAGGTTCGATTTGATTGAAGCGAGTAAGGTGGACGATGCGTACGCGATCGAGGAGATGGTGCGTGAGGGAGTGTTCGCGCTTTACCACGGACATCTGATTGCGGACATGACACAGTCACGGTTTGCGCATCGTATCTCGAATGGGGTGCCGTTGGCGCAACCTTCGTCCGGTATTCCGGAGAACACGTTCCAGACGATCGTGTTCGTGCTGGCTACGGCTTCCGCCTTTTTGGTTGCGATCTTTGTCGTGTTTGTGATGCTGAAGCGGGGCCGTGGGGCGAAGACGAAGCATTACGCGAGCGGGGAGAAGATCTTTGCCATCGGAGCCGACAAGTACGTCGACTACAGTTCGCCCATCTTTGTGCTCAGTGCCAACGATAGCCAAACGCTGCATCGCTCGAAGTCATCGCAGCAACAGCAGCAACAACCGGGACCACAGGAGTGATTAGCGCCGGACAGTGCGGGTGTCGAGGGTTGAATGGGCCGATTACCGATTTCAGGTGGACAAGGCCGCCCTGCCACCTTCTGCTTTCCTGTCCTGTTTGTCCATCACGTTTGGTGTATCTTTCATGCCCTCACTCTCCGCTACCAGTGCATAGGTTTCAAAGAGGACCCTCTGTCTGATTCCCAAGTTGTTGAGTTTTACTGTACATATTATGGAAATACGTTGAGATTCAGGTCCTGTGTCCGGTGTCCTGTGTGTTTGCGTTGCTGCGTTAGTGATGAGCTGAGGAGGAAGGATCCCTCGTTTTATCCGGTTGTGTTGTGATCGATCGTCGATCGCATGGTTCAATGGTTTTAGATGAGTTCCGAGCTGCATACGAAGCACGTACGGATGATCGGATCGGTTGTGTAAATAAATTTGAGAAACAAACAACAATCCAACCAAGCATGTTTCACGAGATGGTGCTGCAGTTGAAGTGAAGAGCTGTAGAAGAGTAAAAGTAGAGTGACAAGAAATGGAGCAGCTGTTAGCGTTTAAGAAACGAATCACATTTCTCTTCGCTCGTCCTGCCACGACCTGGCAGGAAGCTGGCGGTGGTAGAATGTTTAAAAAAAAGAAGCTGATGCAGTGGCACGACGAGCTACGAAGGGAAATGTATTATTTATTTATTCTCTCTCCTATTCCTTCCTTCCGCTACTCCAAATTCCCTCACAAAATAAAGGTGGTCAACTGTTGCTGACCGCTCTTCGGTAGCGTGTCGCATCCTTTCACTCTTGCAAAACACATAAATGAAACTGTAAATATGCTAAGCTTTACCAGCTGGTGATAATGGAATGGAAGCAAAAGTGGAATCTAAATGGTGCAACGGTGCAGCAGTAGCAGCAGGAGAACGAGAAGCAGAGCGGTAAAAAAGTAAAGAAAGTTGGAATTTTGAAGAAAAGCTGCAGAATACGAAACGACGGACAGTGGCCCGACATCGTCGGCCGTGTCGTTCGTAGTTTTCCGGTTTTCACTTTGTGTTTAATGTTTTAGGTTTTGCATGAAATCTGTTATGTTTTTTTTTGTTCGATAGTAAAATAAAGAAAATCCCATACCAAAACCACACAGCCAGGCGTTGAGGCGTTTTAATTATTGGAACTGAATTTTATGGAAATGAAGATCAGGAAAAATCTATCCCTGAAATGAATTTTCGTGCTGCTATTCACCTGTAGCTAGGTGTTGGAGGAAGCAAACAAGCCTTCGATGGACAGGCCGATAATATTGCGCATGTGTAGCAACTTGTGTGAGGTCTTGCAGCCTCACGTTTTATGTTTATGGCGTCAATAAATACTCCAAGTTCTTCCTTTCCCAAAAATATCACATAGCACCGCCCAGATGAGAATTGCATACCGGATGATTGAATCCACTACGGTTGTTTATTGTAAAATGTTGGTTCTAAATACAACAAAACATGCTTGAGCTACTGTTTCGCGTTACCGGTACAGTTTAAAATAACGGTGGAAGCTTTCTCGGGAAGCATAAGAACAGCGCGCGCGCTCTCTAAATGTGGGTGTTCAAAGCATAAAGCTTTTATTCCTCTTTCGTCGACGAATCGAGCAATGGATTACAAATTTTCCGTTTAGAATGGTGGCCCGAAAATATCCTCCTTTTGATACTATTGTTCCTTCTTTCTGTAGTAATCATCCCAATTATTTCCAGCATACACCGATATTTATGCACACACTGCTCTATACCGTTAGCGAACGTGAATTCGAACCTCATTGTTAACAAGCTTTAATATGAAGAGCCCCATGGACAGTGGGGAGCACAAGAGCAAGTAACTCCCTGAGGCCAGCTGTTTGGAAACCACCGAACCGATGAAAAATAGTCGCGTGAGTGCGAATCCATCGGACAAATGGTATTCCCTGATGCTCGTCCAGCATCCCTGCGACCACAAATGATGGATGTTGTTCGAATGCAATAATACCTTAAGGGATTCAGAATGGATTCAAAAGGACAAAAAACAACAAAACTTTACACACCCATAAACACAGTTACATGCCCATAGACACGTTTCCGAAGGTCCGAAGGGTAAAAAGCCCGTGCCGTGTGATGATGATTTTAAGATCTTTCCAACGCGCTCGACACTTCATTCGATCGTCGCGAGCGAGAGAGCAAAAGAGAGAGACAAAAGTCAAAGACCAAGGAGGCCGGGGGACGGAGAATGAGGTGGTTCATACTTATCGGATGGACCGAATGATGTTTCCACACCGGTTCCCGGGGGCGACACGCCGAAGGCGGTAAGTATTTCCTTATCGCCCCGTCAGTTAAGGGAATGAATGATGCGATCAGCCACGGCATCAGGACATGATTGATGGAGTTTATCGATTTGCTTCAAATTTTGCCTGACATTCGCTCGAATTTATTGCCCCCGCGATAGATGCCATGTCCAAGATGTGTGCTAAGAGGAAGGGAATAGCAGGATTCCGGTGGCGGGGTCGTTTACAGCAGTTCACGAAACATCAAAGATAACCAATGGATGGCATTCCAATTGAGACTCCCCAGCCGGTGCCGTCGTCGTAATCACCAGCATCACCACTGAACATCGTCGTAAGTCATGCTTGATTGTCGCGGTTTATTCATTTATGCATGATGGACTCAATTAGGAAGCACAACAAAAGGTACCACGTACAGGCAGATGCAATCATCTGGACGACGCTCGAACCATCCTCGGTTCTCGGGGTTTGTGTTACGATAATTGGATCAGCAAATGGCTTAGTCTTGCGAACACGAGAGAGAGAGAGAAAGAGAGGCAGAGTACATTAGAGGTTTGGCTGCAAACTAACGGTTTTAAGCTTTGCTGAAAACAATGAGACTCGACGGCGTTAATCT
Organism: Anopheles aquasalis; assembly: GCF_943734665.1. Taxonomy (NCBI): domain Eukaryota; kingdom Metazoa; phylum Arthropoda; class Insecta; order Diptera; family Culicidae; genus Anopheles; species Anopheles aquasalis. The sequence goes on from NC_064877.1 coordinate 17,675,148, forward strand.
CTTCGGCAAATCCACGGCAACACGGCTTCGACTAAGGCTAAACGGCTGTCCCGGTGCTCGAGGTCCGCGGAAATAAACTATTGCTTAACAGCAGCCAAGCGGTACAGCGCCACTCAAGCGTCCTGTTTACTGGCAAATGAAGTAGAACACATCTGTTGGCGGTCGGCGGTCTATTCCATTTTATGCTCTCCGACAGCAGCAAACTGCAGCCAACGGTAGCAGCGCTTGTCGCCCACTGGCCCGGTCGTGCGGTGCATTCGCGTCGCGTTTCGGGGCGAATCAAGTGTGTCCAGTGTGTTCGAATCGAATGAGCTCTTCCATTTTATGCACCCAACCACAGAGGGGATTGGTATAGAGTGGGCGAGGGGCGACTGACAAAGGGTTGCACTTTTTAGGACACACACAACGCTGAGCGATCCGCTTACACAGTGCGATTAATATTGAAATACCGGTTCCGGGGAGCAGAACAGCTTCTGGTGTTCAATCAACTGCACTACCTAGTATTACTGCGCCATCGTGCATTGTGTTCAGGAATGTAAACAATCCGTCGCTGTTCACGCAGTGGATATGCCAGCAATGCATAGGATTCAATCAAATATCATAAAAGCCGATATTTTCTGCATGGTTTTTATGCAAAGAATATAGCCACATTGCTGGATATGCACTATGGCGTTCTATAATAATCCACCGACGGGAGTAAACATTCCGGAGTGATGTTTTCCTGGAATGAATAATTGCTGACGGTAATGAAGTACAGTAGGCCATGATGACACGAAGGGTACTCTACTAGCCTTTGAGCACAGCTAATCCCAGGATATTAACGGAATGTTTGAACGTCAGTGGCGCTTAGAGCATTTACGAGTTACGGAGCATGCTGCACTAATTATTAAGAACCACATTAATGCGCCAGAAGAACAATTAAAAGGTCTGCATGCATCCAGCAAACAGCAGCACATTCCGAGGAGTCAAACATCATCCACTAAAACCATCTCTTAAACTCTCCATTAAGTGTCTGCGTGTTCAAACTGGTGCAGCCCTGGACCCCTATAATCGACCGCAAGACACTCATGCAGCGCTCCAACAGTGCAATGCAGGAAAATACAAATTTCCTCCTCCGACGCTGAAAAGCTGACCATAATGTCGAGACGCAAGTGGAAGCCTCGCTCCCCGGGTGGGGGAGTGACACGAGCAAAGCATAAAAAGAAATAAATTCCAACCAGAGAGAAGATCCAGCGCGGCGCCACACCACAGAGCAATCAGCCATTTGTCCATTGAAAACTTCTTGCAAGAAACACCGCTTTTCCACTCACTGATTTGCGCGCGGCGTCCAAGAATCCTGCGTTGGATTTGTGGTAGTTTTTTTTTTGCATCCATTTTCTTTCTTTCTTTTTCTGCTTGCTTCTGCTTCATCCACTTCTATGTAATACATTCTCTAGCTCGCGCTCCTCACTCTACCAAGTGTTGGCGGGGATTCGAAGTGCATTCGCAGAAATGCGCGGCATTCAAAGGGGGAAAGCAAAATGGCAGAATGGTGTAAGGAATGGCGCGAACTTACACCGCCATCGAAGCCAGCCAGTTGAAGAATCTGCACCACACTGCACCTGCAAACGATCCGATCCGCGATCCTGGCGAAGGCGAGAGCGCGAAACCATAAATTATGCTTCCGCACTGTCCGCGCCGGAGTCCGGTCTCGAGTCCTGTCGTGTCCTCCTGTCTGCTGGCCCTACTCTGTGTTCAATGCAACAAGAGGGCATCACGTGGTGGCGACGTTAGTTGCCCTGGAATGGCGGCGAAAACACGACCTGTACAACGGGCAAAAATGGGCAGCGACAGAACTAGAAACTTTAATGTAAAACATTTCTTAAACACAAAACACAAAATCCCATTGCCCACCGGTTGGTGCAGGTGCCGGTGCTGGCACCACTGGTCACGATTCCTGTACCCCCCTCCCCCTCTTTTCCCCTCCCCTATCTGCCATTGCGAACCACTGCAGTGATACACAGATTACGCCGAGAGTAATTTATTCGTTTCACCTTCGCGCACTCGCGCATTCGCGCCAGCGAAACATAATTTAGCATTCGCATCCGTCGACAGCGAGTGAGGGAAGGCGGATAGGAGTGAATTGTAGTGGATGTTCAGAAGAGAGCAGAGGCGAGCAAAACAAAAAAAACCTGGCGACTGGAAACCTGAATACCACTGAGTGTGGTTCACACGTGCGAAACCACACTCTAGCAGCAGCCTCGCAGCACCGCCGGAACAGGTTAGCGGCTTCGAAAGTGTTTTCCACATTTTTGCGATTGCCATTTGTGGACCAATCGACCGAGAAGCGAGGTGCTGCACTGAATGGGAAATTCAAAACCCTCCGTGCCCCCGTGAGTGTCTGTTTTGTAAATGAACTGTTTCAATTAACAATCCCCGTCCCGGGAGTGGCCGGATGGTTGGTGCGGATGGTAGGGCCATCTTCGGTAGCTAATGCAGTTTGCGACCGGCGAGCTACTGGCTCATCGCGAGCATAGATAATGATGCTGATGATACGATGATGACGATGCGATGATGATGATGATGATGATGATGAAAACATTTGTATTCCAGCCTCGGGGTGGCTTGAATTCACGCCAAAAAGCTATCTGGTGTGTGTTTATGCTACGAAAGGGAGGACGCCCTGTGGCGGAGAGGCCGGCCACTCAACGGTAAGCTAATTTATGAGAACAGTAATTATCTGGCCCGGCGTCGGGTGCTGGTGCTGCCCAGTAGTAAATGGTTAAGGATGGAGCCAATTAAATGCTGCGGTCGATAGCGCCGATAATGAGCATTTGATGAGAGATCGAAATCGAGCGGATTAGCTCGTATGGTGATCGGTTGTGTCTGGCTGCAGGACGATGGTGCACGCGAGTCCGGATCGTTTCAACGTTTTTCACACTTCATCCCGGTGGACAATCGTTGCCGAACGGGATTAGAGAATGGTGTGGTGCGTTGAGCATTGAGCTAAGCTTCGAATGCATATCGGTAGCAGCTACATTACTTAGCGCCGCTCAGCCAGTAATGTGCTTGATCTGCTCAATTTACTATTTCAAATCATACTCCCGTACCCGTAGATGAGCTGCATTATCTCGTGAAACGGTAATGATGGCGTTCCCGGTGTTCCTCAAATGCAAATAAACGTTCTAGTAATGCGAATGGAAGTCTACGAAATACAGTACCCGTTTTGTGCGAGTTAAGAGGATAGAAATAAATAAAGTTTATACAAAATAATGGCAACTGTAGCCAATTTATTCGATTGTGGAACTTTGCAACGAAGAGCAAAACATATTATGATCCAAATCGACATCTGATCTGCTTGCAATGAATCACAAAGGTAGTGAGTTCAATTAATTGTTCGTATATTTGTCTAATTGTGTCTTTATCGAGGCTAAATAAACGCAGATTGTTCAAGAATCTTCAATAATTCATCTCAAGTAATTAGAATAGTATTTTGCAGGAGAACCAGAGCTCTTCTTAATGTCTTTCATTTGAACAATCTTTCAGTGATTATGTTTGCAATAAAAAATGAATTCTAAACCATTAGAAAACATGTAGATCTTCTGAAGCGATATGTGAACCATTGTTTTGTTGGCTCAAACTAAAAGTACTTATAAGGGATCTGACCAAGACACGGAACATTAGCTCCATCAACGCTCATCGGAAGTATTAAGATTTAATTCCGGAACAGCTTGTTGCACAACATATCCTGACCGGTTCTCATGTGGTCCTCCTTCAGGATCCGCCATTGTTTTACGACATTCCAACCACCGATAGCTGCTTTTCCAATTATGATTTTACAAAATCGTTTCCTCCCGGTGGGAACATTACAATATGCAAAGGTATTACGCAGTTTCCAAGCATGATAAATCGGTGCCGGGCTACCGCTCTTACCTGCTAAGGCCCTCATTGCCTCTCACCACCTCCCTGCAAGGCCAGCCAATTACTCCCTACATAATCAGATCCCGGGGATGCCAGCAAGGTCCTTCTAGGACGGTGTTGAAAGAGATTCCATGCACCAGGGAAGCTGCAAGAGACCCGGGGCCCCATAAATCCTCCTCGGACCAAATGGCACCGACATCAAAGACGTTCGCTCCAGAAAACGTGTCGCGCGCCCTCTCTTTCCAGTGCCGTTCTTGAATTACGGCCGATTTTCGCCATTCGTTCACAATTCGTTCCCACGGACCTACGCCAAGGCGTTTCAGATCAAACCCATCTTCGGAGAGGGTCACGGCTATCGAACTGCGCCCGGGGACCATGCCTAAAGCCCCCAAAATGGAGCTCGGGAATTGAGAGTTCACACAACTTGGCAGCATCTTTCGTGGCGACCGAAATTCATTATTCATGGTCGCTAAGAAGATCCACGTGGATCGATTGAAGGTGGTGGAGATGGTGGTGATGGTGCCGCAATCCCAGCATCCGTCAGCAGATCAGTTTCGAGCCGGTCCGGTCCAGAGTCGAGCCACCCCCTTCCCAAAAACAGGGAAAAGTCATTAGTCAATAATTAGCAACGATAAAACGCGTGGGCCTCGAGTAAATGCTCCCCGCCCCCCCACGTTGGGCAGAGTTAGCGAGCTAAACTGTTCTGAATCACTTCGCCAGAACAAAGTTTTCCTCGCGTTTTTCCCCTTTTTTCTCCCTCTTTTTTGGTCGAGATATTGATTTCATTCGGCATGAGGCCGATTCGATTTTTGTTTTCCGTGTCGAGTATTTGCTCGGCCTCATCGAGCGCTCATCGAGTGCGCTGCTGGTTCCTCTTCCGCTTGACGTCATCATCTGCTTCTCCTCTGCTTATCGGAAATGCAAATAGTGAACGCTAGTAAAATCTGGGCCACGGGGCCAAAACCGATCGAAGCCTACGAAGGGCTCAAAGTGGAATGGCGACCTAGCTACCGGTTGCACCAACTGGACCACGGAAAAGGAGAACGAAAGAAGGGGGCGCATGTTTGAAGATTGTGAGATTGATGTTTTATTCATATTTGGCTCCGTTCTTCGTCCGTTTCTTTTTGTTTTTATTTCTGTTTCATTGAATCGTTCAGGAAAAAGCTTCAGCCAAGTAAAGTGATTTGCGATCTGTTTGCATTACACTCAGCGATAACTCACCAACAGTCGTTGTGCTATCGTTCTAAGAAACCAATTGCATCTCGAGCAACAGTAACTCCATTGGCATGGATGGGCGGGGTGAAACTGAAACAGATGGAAAGGAAGTATCGAAACTCGATTCGTTTCGAGTGAGTGCTTCGAGGGAAATGTTAATCTGAGCTATAGAGTAGGCAATTGAAATGCATTAAAAACTGTTAAAACCATCGCAACCAAAGCGTAACTGATAAAAATTAAATCACTCTTGTTGCATAAGCCTCGCACGTACAGCGTACCAGCTGCTGCTTCTCGTTATTACTCGAAACCACCGCAACTCAATGATGGAGACTCAACTCCAGCACCGCCGGACTCATCAGTATCGACGCTCGACGAATGTTTATCTAGAAAATATTGATTCATTTTGGAAAGCGGATAGTTACACAAAAAAAAACGATAATTCTCTCCCAAGGGAGGACAGGGGGTAGTGCGCCAACATAAACCGTTTATCTCTGGTGGTGCCATGACCCTCTGTCTGCCATTTTTCCTTCTCTCTTCATCTCTCTCTCCCCTGGGAGCAGCAGCAAAGTTCATCATGGCAGCGCATTACATTATGAAAACGCACTGATCGTTGATTTAATTACATTAAGCTTTTATTGGCACTCCCCCCCTCACAGTTGCTCGGGAATTGGTCCCATCGTGTGCCAATCAATATTCCGGGGGGATCGCACTCTGGGCTTTAAACGATCGGCACGCGTTTAACCGGAAATGCAATTAGTGCAATACTACCACCGAGTGCAACACGACCGAGCGCTATTGATCCTGTAAAGAGTGGGTCAATATTTGATGTTCGTCTGACGTTTAGTGCGGTCCCATGATGGCTAGATCGTGATGATGATGTTGCTGGTGCTGGTGCTGGTGGTGCTGGTGATGATGACAATTTAATCTGGATCGGTTTATACGTTAAATCTGGCTTGATTTTTATCGCTCTGCTCCTGTAACTCTCTTCTGCAACGCGAGAGTGTTTTTAATGTGTTTTATGCGTGTGTATGCGTGTGTGTGCGGGAAACAAGCATAATTAGAGCCACATGTTGCTTGTAGAGTTGTAATTGATAAGCGTGTAAGTGATTTTGTTGTATAAATTGAGCTTGATCCGTGGCATTTGCGGTGTTGGTTAGATTGCCTGCTGTGACATTACTGTCACGATATGGCAGCTGGATTATCCATTAGCGGACTTGGTGGACATCTGTGTTCTTCACATTTTAAAAATAAAAGTGATTCTGTAGCAGCACGACCAACTAGTCTTCCAGCCTGGGTTTTTTTTCATCGATGCAAAAATATGTAAAATGTATTGGAAAATGTTAAGTATTCGCTAAATATTTTCGTATTTTAAGTGAATATTTAACCATTAACATAAGGAATTTTACTACTTCAAACCATATTTTTTGACGACAAAGATATTTGCTGACAGAAAAATAATAAAAAATCAAGAAACGGGACCGATTGATTAATGCTTTAATTATTAGAGTTTAATAAGGATTAACATAATATACATTGCTAGCTAAATGAAATATAAAAATAATCTGTTGAACGTTATTAACATGCCTAAGGCTTCCTTCTATTTCAGCTCAAACAAAACAACGCATTTCGATCATATTCCCCCAAATGTTCATTCCTCGTCACCCTCAATTTGGAATACCTTCCCGCCAAGCCATACAACCATACCGAACAAACCGACCATAAAAGACTCAACCGCTTCGCTTATCCTTTTCTCACCGACTATTCGACAAAATACAACCGACAACAACAAAGCAGTTGCTAATAATTGTGCTTTTATGAATTCTGCTACACCGATTCTGTGGCTGAGGCAGCCGAAACCTCCCAAGATGATGGCGACAAACAGGCCCTCGCTAGCAACCGCCCAGCCGCCGCCGCCGTTGTCGGTCGTTATGAGTATAAGCCGAATCCCTTACGCTTGCATAAGTCGGTTGTAAATGCATTTGGCTGCACCCCTTCCCGCGGGTAAACATCGTTCGTATGCGATCGAAAAACTAGTTCGCATTCCAGCGAACGGGCGAGCCGGCGAACGATTCCGAAAACCGCATCCGACCGCCACCGTTGCGCCTTTGTACCGAATGGCGCACTTCAACAAAACACTCCATAATTCATTGCGGGCCCACAGTTGGAATTATCGTTCCGGCTGGGCAAACCCCGAACGTTTTCGCAAGATATCCACGGGACCGGAACCGGGGAGCGCAAACGGCGAAATCCTATTAAACTTTTGCTCCATAAATATGAATTAATGCATGGGAATTCAACAAATTCATTTGCCATTTACGCCATTTTACGCCGAGCAGCAAACCGAAGGGACTGCGGCTTTATCCTGTTCTGGTGCTTCTTGAGCGGTATTCAAAATTATTGGACTGAGAAAATCGAAACTATCATAAGAATCGACAATGGGGGAAACCGGGAAGCACGGGAAGGCAGACAGCACCTCTTCCCCCTCCGGTTCTGACGATGGAGGCGCCTGGAAACTTATCCCATGCCGTACCGTCGCCCGAGGTGAACTGTTAGTTTTTCCCCCGGGAACACATCCGGTCCTAGTGTGAGTGCTCGTGTGCTGTGCTGTGCTGTGGGAACGGAAACCACACAAAAATGTTATGCAATCCTCCAGGCAGCCAATCAAACTCTCGGAATTCAAGGAGCACCATCGACACCGTCATCCTCGGTTGCAACAATTCTCACTTTCGGACGCCCTTGTGGTGTGCAAGTATGTGTGTAATGTTGCCCCTAGCAACCGATGCCAGCGTACAACGATAAACGATCATAAAAGATTCGTAAACCTCGTCACCACCGTTGTGGGGTGAAGTGTTGCCGTTTGCTCGGCTTCTTTTACTTTCCACTAATGACCACCGAAGGGTTCAATGGAGACCCGGACACGAGATCGAGTTTATTTCGAGGACGTATCAAAAAAAAGGAACCACTGGAACCAGGTTGAGCATCAGAAATGGAACCACAATGAACCACCGCTGCTGCTGCTGCTTGAGTTGCTCGTTTCCGGAATGAAAATGCGCGTCAAATGATGCATCGCACGTTGGGTGTTACGCGTGTTGATGCGAGATTCAATTACAACCCTTTGTCCCTTCTTCCACCAACCACATAAGTGCTCCTTGCCCGGTGTCGCTCATGCGATCCATCATGCGGTCCACTGACTAACGGACTCGCCGGGCGCGCCATTGTCCTTCATTTTCATTTTTTTTAAAATTTATTAAATTCCATCCAGTAAATGGCAAAAATGGAGTGTTAATGTAATTCGCCGTGCACGTGTCTGTGCATATGTGTGTGATTCACTCCTGGTTTCCTTTTTGATGCTGCCAGTTGGTAGGTCACAAGCCAACGCTTTCGCTCACACTCTCGGTGGCCGTCGCCATCGCATGAAAACCCGGACACCGGGGACAGCGAAACAGGAAAGGAAGAAAGGATGGATGGATGGTGTACCACATCAATATGCAGTTGCAATCAAGATTGATTCAGTGATTCAATTACGATCGCGTTTCCAATCACCAATCGATCCATCTTGCCTAGCCACGCAGCCACCCAGCCACCAAACCTGCTTCCGGGCATCGAGATCGATTTTAATGAAGCTACGTCACATCCAACTACCCCCCCCATGCACGCATACAATCGAACCAAAAGGGGGGCACTGATGCCCTCTCAGTCAATTTCTCGTCACCTCGCCTCAATGCAACCACCAGATGGCCCCCGGGGGGAGGTTTGGGACAGCAGAAATGGCTGTCACGGTTTGGTTTTGGTGGTCGATCAGCTGTGTGCATGTTTGTGTGTGGGCGTGTGTGTCAGTTTCCACTTTTTTCACGAGCTGACACTGGCACCAGAAGCAGCAGCAGCAGCAGCAACAGCAGCCTCGTGTTATGAATATGATTAAACATGACGCAGTCGCACTCAACCAAAGCGACCAAAACAAAGACCCCAAACATACAGACCGCACCCTCACCCCCACTGCCATCTATCCACAAACAAACGCTCCCTTCTCATGTGAGTGAGTTCTGCTGGTGAACGTCCCGGGGCCAACCTGCATCGTTGCATCCCGGCATGGCAAACGACAAAAGCTGCAAAATGTACATTAAAAGTTACTTTCCGCTCGCCACAATATTTGAACAGACGGTGAGGGGGGGAACGAGGGAGGCGAGACTGATCCACATGCCTCCGCTCAACCCTTTTTGGTGAGAAAACCGGGAGAAAATAAATAAAAGAAAAAGGAAAAGGCCCTCAACCCCACATTCTCTCCTGAGGGAGCAGCAATGTCACCGAGCGCTCGACCGTTGCAGACGTGAAGCGTGAAAATGAGATAAAGTGGAGCGATGGGGAGGGACCCGGGGAAGGCCCAAAGTGTACTAAACCACAAGGGGCGGAGGGAAAGCGGAGGTAGATCAGGTCGGCAAATAAACACGCGAATCTGTACGCGAACCACCGGCAAAAAGCTCCGGACCTCGAATCCGCAACCCTGCCGCGCGCGTGTGGCCTAGACAAAGAGCAAAGAGCTCGCAGACTCGGATGGTGATGGCGATGGCGCAACAGCATATGTGTTTGTGTGCTCGCACACATACGGTGGGGTTGAGGTGCGCAGGGTCCTGAAACGATAAATTCATCTACTCGGAAGCGGCCAGCCACGGAACAGGCGCCGGACACACCACCATTCGTCCTCGCTCCTGCCAACAACCTCGCCAACGACCTGATCTCCGCGGTACTAGTGGTGGTGCTGGTGGTAGTGGTGAGCAATTTTGAATATTTTATTGGATTTATTTTCGCTTATGCTCTCATTGGGAGGGAGAGAGAGAGAGAGAGAGTTTTAGGATTGCTTGTTGCCGCTGGTTGCTGCTGTGACAGTTGCGGTATCAAAACCACAGCGAGCCAGCCTGCGATCGTAGTAGGTCAGTGCAGGGTAATGCAAGATGGATTGCCGCTAAAGGGTTTCACAAATTTCCTTCACTAGCACCCACAAAAAAAACATACCAAAAAACAAGCTGGAGGTCGAAACAATGCAAGCACCTAATCATGCATTTGTAATCGGCACCTCATGACGACCAACTCCTTCATGTTTTCCCGTTGGAAAAGTAAGTCCATTACAGACTGCATGATGGCTCGTATGATGGCTGGTAGTCCAGGAGAAGGAGGAGTTCCGCCAAATATGATGAATAATAAAGTACCCGTGCAACACCGTGCATAGCATCCACATGACCATCGTGGAACCATGCAATGGATACCGAGCAGGAGCACAGGTCATAGACATTCGCTCACAGGTTTTCACTGTGGAAAAAGTGGCGCTGCGACCGAAACGAGAAAGTTTAGAACCCAACGCAAATTGCTTTCAAATTGGAGCAGAAATTAAAAACTTCTCAATCATCGCCCCACCAAATCGTTGGCTTGATACTAGGTATTAGCACTTTGTTCTCGCTCTGATGGCGAAATGGGTAAAATTACATTACGCGGAGAAGGCGCGGCTTTAGTTTACTGGTACCGTATCTTATCGATCTATAATTGTGCCAATGGCCAAATGCCGCAGTTCGAGCTGATTGTAGACACCAGATACGTGGCATTGCGGTGGTGGTGATTGCATTTGCGAGTTCGCTTATTGTTGGCCGGTACGCGAAGATTGGTGTATGCTTCTTATCGGTCTTATTAATCGTAATGATTCTCCGGTTTTCTGGTGCACTCGGGGAGCAGCAGTACGTTCTGAGAAAGTGTGCGATAATTGGCGAGGATGGTTTTTTAATCTACGACTCAAAATGAGCGTCTCTGAGAATCGCCTGAGGATGAATTTTTCATCTCCTGGACCAAGTTCACTCCAGTATTGTTTTTTGAGGATGGTGAAAAACATGCTTCATTGCTGTAGTTAAGTAAAAACAGGTTGGAACATCGTGTGAAGATGAATCAAATGTTTTAGCCACATCAGAAACCACCAATGAATCATCGTTCTACACTGCACCCGAATTCCAGATACAATGGGGGGCCACCCCTGGAATGCACAAAACTAGGTGATGGATCACTGAAACTCGCAGTCCCTTGCGAACGAGCTGCCAATTGATGGATGTGCATCTGAGTTGCAGTGCAACGCGAGACCGACGATCCAATCTTGGAAATTGAAATTGATCCACCATTCCGGCAAGTTCGAAAGAATGTATCGAACGAGAACGAGTCCTTTTGTTCTACCGTTGCTCAATCGCTGCAACTTTCTTGTGCCAAAGGACAAGCTTCATGCTTACAACTTTCGTTCACCACGAAGCGATGTACCCGTCGAACTTTTGATCCATTTTTACGTCACCACGGGGGGTTTCCACGGGAAGGATTGCACTTTCTTGCACTCGATTCTGAGGAAAGTAGGGAAAAAAGGTTCCAGCATAATAATGATCATAATTTGTGTTAATTACCGTTTGCCGGAGATCCTGCACGAGTGCCAATTCCGTTTTGTTCCTTTTTTCAGTTTCTTTTTCGTTTTTCTTTTTCTTTAACTTTTATTTTTTCACTTTTGATTCTTTTATAAAATCCTTTGAATTTAGACAAATCTGCAATGACTCATTTAAAAAAATATCAAGTTAACCCAATCCATTGCCATCTTGCTTCTATCTGCTTTTAACGTTGTACATCTTCAGTTATCGATTGTCGTTTGTTGCACGGAACAGAAAGAAAAAAAGTTAAGAAGCAACTACTCAACTTCTCCCAATTCCCTCACCTCACTCACAAACAGGAAGCAGAAATTCCCGCACGTGTTCAATGCTAGAGACAGCAATAATTGCCTGGTAAAAAATAAATCATTTATTTCCCACCACTCCACCACTCCCGGGTCATTCCCGGGCTCCACTTCCGTTTCCGTATTGTCACTGCACTGCAACTAGTTTTAATTACCAGCGTAGCGTATCGGTTTCAACTTTGAGCCGAGATGGCTTAATGAAACACGATACACTGAAATTGATAACAAAACGAAGCACACAAAAACACAAAAAGAAACGAAAACAACCTCTCTCTCTCTCTCTCTCTCTCGTTTTCCATCCCTCGGTTTCTCTCTGTCACTTTATGTATCTACTTCTCTCAATGACCTGCCCAAACTGTTCCCTAGAACCGGGTATTTGATTGCTTTCATTACGATTGGTTCCGTGTGAGGCCTCCTCCTGGCTTTCTTCTGCATCCTATCGCTCCTCCGGTGATCGGTTCAATATCATCGAACGAAAGACCGCGTCCGGTGGTACAGTGGAAACTCTGCGTCTGGGAAAGTTTTTTCCGACCCAAACTTTATCGAGACTTTTTCATTATCGCTTGTCCACACTTTGAGCGGCCATTCGAACTCAACTATCTCCGTTGTTAGGAGAAACAGCAAGAGGATACGAAAAGACCACGGTAATCATGGGGCTCCCGGGCGCTTTTTCTTCCATTCCCGACCTGGGCGCGTCCTTTTGCGTCGTGGTTTTTCTCAGCGACGTCCTCTCCGACGTCGCCCATTGACGGGAGCAGGTTGGTTTGGTGAAGAGCACGCGAAAGGAAGCGAAGGCAGGTTCCGATCGGTGAAGAATGGAGGCAAATCACTGCACGTTTCGCCAACAGCCACTTAGGAGCAGGAGTGTTCGTGTAAGGATATTTTTCCTCGCCAAACTCCACACAAAACTTTACCCCACCAGCGAACCCCGTACAGCGCACAGCAACGTCAGAACGATAAAAGTTGCGGAGCGTGCATGTGTGTGTTCGATCGGTAGCTAGTGAAGGGAACAACTGTTGGAATTGATTGAGTGGGTTGGGTTTTTGAAAATCGAAAAATTTGTCACTCATTTGTCCATCGTTTGATTACATTGTACGGAGCTGTCCTCCTCCTCTTTCTTTTCGTCGGTCCGCTCGGAAAAAGAGAATTAAACGTTAAAGGCTGCTGCATTTAACGATGCAGCCATCAGAGGGCAATCTTATAGCCTCGGTGTAATCTAGTGCTCACTGGCTGGCTGGTTTCTGGACCTATTTTTCCCATCCGGCAACCCATAACCTCAAAACCGGACGTATGCTTATGCTGCTGCTGCTGCTGCTGATGCTGCTGCTGTTTATCGAAAATATGACGAGGCACACAAACAAACACACCAACCCCCCTCAGCAGCATTAGCTGCACTCCTGTGACCATCGACATCGGCTCCGGGTTTTTGTTTTCGATGTAAGCCGCCCTCCCAAGAAGTCGAACCTCTTCTTCTTGTCTCTTACGCGGCACCGAACGACCTGAGAATTCATTTTCAATATTCTTTGGTAAAAGCCGAACCCACGCCAGGGTCGGGTTATCAAAACACGCCACACGGGGGCCCATGCTGGTGGCCCGCACCATCGACAACATATAGCAGTAAGAAAAACAAAAGCAAAATGTACTCCAATGGGGCGATGGGGGACGGTAGGATTTGGGTGCGGATGGTTATGCTGAGTTCCCACGTGAACGTGAGCCGTCTGCGTCCGTTGTTGGTCTGGTCTAGCGGATGGCGCTCCAGAAGGGGGTGGTGATGATGGTGGGCCGGAAAATCCAGTGCCGGAAGCGATGGTTGCTAGACACATTGTAGTGAGGACTCTGGATGTCCTACTGCTGCGAGCGCAGTTTTTGAAAAGAAAACAGAGACAGAGAGCGAGAGAGAGAGAGAGAGAGAGAGAAAATGTGCAAGAGAGCGAGCATAAGAACGAGAATTAGGAGAAAATACAAGGGAGGCAGAGTCCCCAACTGCTCGAATCCTTATTCTCACGGCAATTTCCTAACCGAGCGCAGCATCCGCTCGCTCAGCGGAAAATGAGTGACCACCGACCGCCCAGCGAGCGAAGAGCTCTCGAGGACACAGATGGCCTCCAAACATAAATCGGCCCCGGCATCGGCAGTCCATAAATCCGGCCGGCCATCAATCAACAGACCCTAAAAGGGGGGATGTTAATTAATAATAACAGCATAAAAATTTGTTCCACCACAACACTTCTGGCGAGCGAAAAGCTCTCACTCTCACTATCTCTCTCTCTCTCTCTCTCTCTCTCGCTATCACGATCATCATCAACACCATCATCGGTTTTACGAGTATCACACGATCCGATGGCCATTTTATGCCGTTGTTATTTCGGCACCTTTCGGGCGGCACCACTAACAATTCCATTTGCACGCGAGCTCGAGGGTGCGCGAATGTATCCTTTGATTTTTGCCCGCGGTGCCATCGCACCATGACGGCGAATGACGCCGCGTAACGGTGTATTCCCAAATTAATTAAGAGAGATACCAAAACCGGGATAACATCGCCTCTGGTACGCAGCGATGGTGATGGTTTGGTACCGATGGTAACGCAGCCAATGAGCATTTCATTTTTAATCGCATCCCCTAGCACGAGGCACACTGCATCGCACCATGAAGGGTTGTTGGTCCTCCTGGGTAGGGGGTTGCAAAATCAACATCACATCCCTTACCCCCCCCCCATTTGGTTCGATTGAAAAGCGCAGAAACCGAACCTTGGAGGTGGAGTCTTTGGGGATGATGTGTTTTCGAAATGGTCCCTTTTCATCCCCCTACCACTGCTGGGGGCGGCCTGAGCCGCCTGAAGGGATGTTTTCGTGTTCGTTCTCATTAGGGCCCTTTTCGTACATATATGCCCCCCCCCCCCACCCCCCACTCTTTGGAGGGATGGTCTGTAGCCAGCAGCAAGTAACGCAATAATAATTTACATCTCGGCACACCGCTGTCTTCCGCACCATTGTTCGAGATCACCACCAGCACCAGCACCACCCTCGGAGACCGCAAAAAGGGTCCAAGGCCCACAGGACCCAAAGGGGAAAAAACATATTTCACAGAATACTTTCCACTTTCATCATCATCATCGTGTTGAATTACAATTACTCGTCCGGCCGGCCTCGGTTGGTGCTGGTGGTGGTGATGCTGGAATTGTTGCTGCCCGAGGCCCACGACAGAGAAAAATGATCTGTTTGATTAAATATTCAACAAGCTGCATCCAAGCTGACCCCGATAGTCCACGTACATGCGCTGGAACTGCGACTCTTCCGGTTCCGTTGCGTCGAGAGCAAACCGGAGCGATGGTTGGAGGATTTATGCCAGCAACACGTCGTCGTGGCCTCCTAATGGTACCGACTGGCGACGAGGCTGAGGCGGTGTCGTGCTTGAAACCTAGAACCAGACCAGCATGTTCGAACCGTGATACCGTGATTGCTGGTGACAACCTCTTCCTCGCTCTCTTTCTCTCTGCGGTACGCTACTCTGTATGGTTGTGTGCGTTTGTCTGCCCTAAGAAGGGATGACATTCCGGGCACCGTCGTACCGGTGGTCTCCAGTAATTGATGAGCGTACGAGACGACACATCGCGCATCGACGACGACGACGACGACGACGTCAACGACGACACATTATCGACGGTGATTAATCGGGAAAACCTCCTTCCCCGAGAGGGCTGTGCAAATTACCGCGATAATTGCAATCGTTTCCGCTTGCGCCTAACGCGGTGCGCGATCGCGATTGAGTTTTGCGGCATAAATTCCTTTTTGTGGGGGGAAAGGGGGCCGGAAATGAGGTACAGAGCGGCTGATTGACGTCTAAACCTCACATTACCGGGGAATGCAATTTTGAGGGCCCCAAAAAGCACCGATAACGAGTTGTGCGAGCAATATAATTACGAAAGGACGACCGAGTTATGAGTGATGTTGTGTTGAGTGACAATTCACACTCACTCGCGTCGCGTCCCGTCGGTTAGAAAATGGTAAAATTGAACATCACAAGAGAGGTTAAAAGACGGCCGTTGGCGAGTTGCATAACTGCGACTGATTCACAGATAAGCGCCAAACGGGAGAAGCAACAAAATGGCCATTGGTCACGTTCAACGTAGTCCCGTAGAGCATCAATCGTTTGGCTTGGATTCGATTCGGCCGAAACAGGCCACGAAAACGTTGTAATATTTGCCGGAAGCTACCCAGCAGCGCCACGGACAGACAGTCTCCTCTAAGACACATTCCGATGCCAGTGGGCCAAAGGGATGGCGAGTTTTCGTTAGCCTCAGTCCCCTCGCCCTCCAACATTATGGATCGCCCGTGTCAGTGGAATTTATTAGTCCATTCGAAGAGTCGGAAGAGCTTGGAGAAAATTCGGAAATTTCGCCAACGACCCCATCTTGTTTTGCTGGGCTGGTGTGGAGGGTGGTCGTCGGACAATCCACGGACGAATCCGAAAAGATTCGCATCACGAGAGATTGATGGAGATCATTTGCATTGATTGTCGACTGGCTGGTTGGGCTGGTTGGAGTTACTTACAGCCGATTCTGGGCGATGCTGGGCGATGTTTTCGCTGGGATTACGTCCCGGGAACCTGGAAGCTCCGTAGTGCCGAGCCAATCTCGACCCATCGGCCACTGCGCGGAATGACCGAAAGTATCGATCCTCGGCCTTGCGTAGTGCCAGGAATGGCAATTTCATTCCACAAACACGATGACCAATCGATAAATTAGATCGAACTGGCGCGGACCGAAAGGGTTTCGCAATAATTTAATGCCACCGAACGGCGAACGTTGCGTAAACAAATTCCGTATTTATCTGATTCTGTTCATCGGTGAACGGGGAACGGGAACATCAAATACTGGGCCACTGCCAAGGGGGGGGGGGGGGGGGGGGGTTCGCAAAGGGATGCAGAGTTTTATCGGGCTCTCAAACCCGTTCTGCTGCCTGCTATGATTGACGGTCCCTGTGCCAATGGCAACGCGTCGCGCTGCAGTCATCGCTCACCGCACTATCTCGGTCGACTTGGCCTAATCCTCCACTCGATGGGGTTCGCTCGAGATGTCACGGTATGCCAAGCTAGTGTGCCAATACCCTCGAACGACCGTAACAGCAAATGGTGATGCCGTGAATGTCCTGACGTAGGTCGATCATTACATTTGATGGTTGATTGAGGCTCTGTGTGGATTAACGCTCATTGTAACGCTCTGTACTTTATTGCCACCAAGGCCAACTACAACTGGACGCGCTGGAGTGTCGACGAACGGAAACCGCAGCATTCAGGGGGGCGCTTTGTCATTCATGCGCGCCTCGTTAGCGGAATACGTGGTTTTTGCACTATTTCAAAGGAATATAGAAGCTCTGCAATGGAAGCGGAACGATGGCCAGGGACTCGAACGTAATTAAATAGTGACTCGAAGTTAAATGATTTAGCTGGTCACCGTACAGTGGCGTCGCTCATTTTGTCCTTTCGTCAGTTTTTAACTTCTCGGTATTGTTAGCAATATTTGAGGAACGTCTCCGTCTAGTTCTGCTATTTTTTTGTGTTTTTTACATTATTTATTCTGCCATTTATTCAGTTATATTTATTTTTTATTTCATTTGATCAATAGGGTCAATATTTGCTGTTCTCAATTTATCCTACTTATTTTTATTTAGGTATTTTTTTGTCGCTACAGTTACTCCATTTTTGGTGAAGCTACATTAAGGGGGGACTTCGGTATTTAATTTTTTTTTGTCACACATATTTTTAACATTTTTCCCTGAATGCTGATCCTTTCAAGAGTATTATATAAAATTTTTGGGCCAATAGAAGCAAAACTGACAAAGATATAGATTTTTTAAAATCCGCGTTTCATACAAGGCTCCATGCAAAACCAACGTTTTCAAAATCGGTGCCCATCGTACCGTAAAAACTACTGGGCCGATCGATTTGAAAATTTTAACACATAATCTGTACACTTTTTGCCAGGTAATCCCGTCAAGATTTCATGTAAATTGTTGATACTTTTTTTTAAACAAATCTTTCAAAATCGTTTTTTATGGCAGAATCGTAAAAAGCATCACTTCTTCAACTTCAAAAATCTGCCAAAAATCTAAAAATTGAAATATCAACAAAATCTCTCCGGGGCTTTCTAGATAAACTTATAATCTGTCTAACGAATATCGATTTGTATATTTCTGATTAGCCGTCATGCCGCTACGATGGGCACCATAAAAAGTACCTTTACGATGACTTACATACCAATATTTGATGCCACGGATTAATTTTTCAATGAATCTTGCTCAAAACAATATCAAATATTCTTCAAAAGTTGTAAATAGATATACCATTTACTTGAAAAAAAAGATGAAAGGTAACGTCACAAAAAATCGTCAAAAACGGCACTTTTTTTGGCCCGAAAATACCGAAGTCCCCCCTTAAGTAGATCAGTACCACCGAGCAAGTGCCTCCAATTCACCACTTACTGTCACTTCACCAAAAAGCTCCACCAATTAGGTGATAATATGTAACTTCCGTTGAAGCCTGCATGAAATATCAAGGCGCACAAATGTGCCACACAAAATGGTTAAGTCAATCCTCGGTTCCAGCATGTCAACCCAAACCTCAGGTACATGTGCGAGCATAACTTTCTCGATAAATCCGAGACACGGCAAGAGGAACTTACACCAGATCCTCCGTTCGCACGCAGGTCGAAATTTAATTAAACTTGTAAAAATGCCGAAAACCAACGCTCACATGTCAGCAACTGTTGTTGCGCACGTCGCACGAGTGCGCATCACACTCTGCCCTATCAGACAAGAGTTGCAATCTAACTCCTTCCTTCCTGGTTTAAATAATGATAGAAAGAGATGGAATACAGCGACTGCGAGGCAAAAGTGCTGAAAAGAAATCAAAATCATATGCAGCAGCAGCAGCAGCACCCGGGACCGGTTTCCGTTTCGTTTCCTCATCCCTCGACGAAGTGCTGGCGCACTCTTCCGGCGCACTTGAAACGTGCGCACCGCACCGCACCGCACGCCAGCTGTACCAGCCGGGAGACGGGGTGGCAAAAGTTTTAATAAAATTTTAATAAATTTCGCGAACGCGCCCACGAACGCGCGCCCAGGTTTTCGGCGGATCCTCAGCACGTCTAAAGCGGGCGAGCGAGCGAGCGAGCGCGAATTTGCCCCAAGGAACGAGCAACTAAAGATCTGGGATCTGGTGGTCTGGTGCGAGTGCCCAACGAAGCGAGCTCCTGCCAAGGGCGGGAGGAGATACAACCATGGTGGTACCATTAAGAAAATGAAGCCCGTTGCAAGCATGGTGCAGCGCACAAATATATATGCTTACGCCAGGCGTAGTGTAAGGGGCATACAACGGCGTCCCGCCATCCTACCTACTTGCTGATGAGTGTGTAATTACATTGATGTCCCTGCAGCACCACCAACAGCAGCAACAGCGCATCCATTTCAATAATTACAACTTTGTACCAAGGGAGAAGATCGACAACAACGACGACGAAGATGACGACGACGACGATGATGGACGGAGTCGATTGCAGAGAGCATTTGATGGTAAGTTGAAGAGAAGTGCTTTCGACAACGAGGTTTTGGCAGTTTAGCCAACAAGCTGATGATGATCACGATCACGGTGCAATTGCACTTCAAAACGTCAGCAACCCAGCCGCTCTGTTATCGGAACTAATTACTATTCATCCTCCTCCTGTCGCCCGCCACGTAATGGCATATCGTGCGGTGGTGGAGTCGTTTGATCCACAAGAAACACCACAAACCCGTCGAGCCTGTCAATCCGATCCAATGATGAAGCACATTAGCCTCGGAATACTCGGTCGTTCGTTCATTCCAAGGTTGACTTACAGACCTTTCGACGTGCATCGTCGTCGTTGTCGTCGTCGTCGTTGATGTCATCGGCAATCCTTCTCCTATTGTTGCCTCGGTGCCAGAGCATGCCAGTGCATCACAAGCACAGCTGCCCACAAGAATGCTACAAGTGCAAATCGAAACGTGGCGGCCGTAAAGAGGCAACTGCAGCAGCAACAGCAGCAGCAAGTGGCCCTCGTCGAATGAGCTGGAAGCAAGGGGCATTCCTCGGTGGTTTCGATGCCATTCAGACCGACGACGACGATGACGACGACGCACGGCTCTCTAGGGTTTAATCTTGTTTGTAAAACTATTTCAATTTGCCTGCAAGACGGCGCACCTCCCCCCGGTGCGGTGTGTTGCATTCCCGTGTCAGGCATCCTGTGAGCTGCACACCAGGACTCAACGCCGACACCGATCCGACACCGACAAAGGGACTCGCACGGAAATGAAGGGAATTCAGGGGGAGGGAAGGGAGTCCACCGAGACCGGACTCATCAGGTTGTGTGTCGCTTGTACTCTGAACCTGGTGCCACGTCCCTGCCTCTATGTGTTGCCAGCAGTTGCGTTAGGTCCCGGTAATGAACTTTCTTCCATCCGAGTTCGATCAGATGCTGGACTTGCCTGCACTCTTCCTCTCGCGCTCTCTCTCTCTCTCCGGTCTGGATGTGGTCGATGGCATTCACTTCGTAGATTGACGGAGCCATCTGGTCAGCAGCTAGCATTGACCTTCGTCAGCAGTTCAGGAAAACTCCCCGTCGGTGGAGACAGCTGGATGTAACGATTGCCCTTTTGGACCCGCTGCAACCAATCAGCGCACGCACCGGATGCTTTCGAAGGAATTCTTTGGATGCTCTTCCGAAATTGAATAAGGCAACTTCTCGCCCGGGTGTTCGGTCCAGACACATGTGAGCGCCGGAACACTACGCCCGTTCCTGTCCTCGCAAGCAGGCGCTTTCAATAATTCAACAAAATAATTCCGAGCATCGCATTTCAACAATTAATCCCCGCGCATTCCAATACAATGCGCCAGCCGGCCGGATGAGGAGGAGTGAAACCATTTCTCAATAAAATTATTATCATTCGACCGTCAGCCGGCCAGCCAGCGAGCAATATCGGAGCATATATACTCCGCCGGCTGGCCAGTGAATGAGGATGTGGATGTGCAAACGCTAATGTTCACAGAAGCAGCATCGTCGGTGCAAATATGCAGGAGCATATAGCTCGCTGGTGTCTCTGCTTGGTATCACCAACAATCCCATGAGAGAGAGAGAGAGAGAGAGAGAGAGAGAGAGAGAGAAAGAAAGAGAGAGCGAGAGCAAGCAAAAGGGGTCAGCAGAAGGAGTCAGAAGGGGTGAAGGAGGAGGTGGAAAAGCATCATAATAACTGTCGCACTTATCGTTCAGCTGCTGCAAACCACCCGCAGTCGACGGTGCATTTGCGCACTGCCGGAATGGCCGACCGGCCAACCGGCCATCGTTGCGGATCCTCTTCCCTTCACTCAACCCCCCCCCCCCCTCGAGGGGATTGGTGTTTTGGCAAACGATTTTCTGGCACAGGAGAGGAATGGTGGGAGTGAGATTGGTGGGTCAAAGTTTCGAAAACTCCGGAAACCTCCTCCGGACTACTCTCGCTTTCCTCTCTCTCTCTCCCTGGTACCACTGTTTGACTGGGGTTTTCATTTTGTTTTCAATAAATAATGAAGTATAGCTTCTTGTCGCCACTGTTTGTCGCTGCGACGGCTGCTAGCTGGCTGCTAGCTTGCTGGCCCCCAACCCCCGAACCAGGGACGGCACGAGACGGGAGCGGGAGCTGGAGCATACGCCAACCGCCACCGGCACCACACCGGTTTTGTGCCACAGAAGCGAAAGCGTTAATCCGTTTGCCAGCCATACCTGCAGCCCCGGTAACCCTTGGCAACTGACGATCGAGCAGTGCGTGCGTGCCATTGTGGTCTGTGGACTGGACTTGGACGTACCCCAAACTGGACACTCTTTTGCTTTTCGATGCAGCCGGTGGTTCGAGCACGCCGAGGTTCGAATTCAATGACTGGCAGCGAGATGAAGAGGAGGAGGAGGAGGAGGAGGCAGAAGGACTCTTCCCTCCAGGTGCACCGGTGTACCGGAACGGACATCGGACACTAATGGCCCCAGGGCCGGCCCCCACTTCCCATCCATCCAGCAGTGCCCAGTCCGGTTCGGTTGCCCAATTATTCAATCGAAACGATGATGACGAATTTGCACGAGCAACAATGTGTTGAAACAATATCGATGTCCGATGTTCCGTCCGAGGGGGACCGGTACTTGGAGTTCATGGGACCGCATCATCCGTAGACCAGACCGAGACCACACAGTGAGCCGAGTCTCCTTTGAACGAACGATAATGCGAGCGAGCTGTACCCTCGTTTCTCATGCATGGATATAACGGACGAATTAAGCATTCCTCCTCCTCCTCCTCCTCCTCCTCCTCCTCCTCCTCCTCCTCCTCCTCCTCCTCCTCCTCCTCCGGTGGCAATCGATACAGATGGCCGAGCTATGGAGAAGCCACTCGAGGGCCAGTGAGCCTCGGTAATGCCTGACTGATTGACAACAATGTATTTAGAGGGGATCTAGAATCCAC
>NC_064877.1:17710000-17717500 GCF_943734665.1 Anopheles aquasalis
TATCCTTGACCGCGTTCACGTACTACGCGTAACGGTGCGGTGCCCATTCCGGATCCAGTGCCAACCCCAACACACAAACACACACCCTCTGTCTGTTATTTGAGGTTAAGGAGTCGCTAGTGACACACAGAGCACAGACAGTGTTCCCTGCTCATCTCGTTCCATCACGTGTCTGTGTTGTTGTGTTTTGTTGCTCAGGATGGCCATTCACAATCGTGGTTCTTTAATGGTTTGTTGTTGAATGACGTGCGTTGGAGTTGACGAGCTCCTTCCATCTGAGGAACGCGCATACTCCCCTGTCTGCTTCTCGCGCGCGTAGTGTAGTGCCTCCAAAGGCCAATGTCAGCTGATGGTGGTGGTGGTGGTGGTGCTGTGGCGACTGCTGGCACGCTGGAAGGTCGCCAATGCCCCAAAGCCGATGCTCCATCACCGTCGATGTGTGTGAAATGGTGAACCCGGGAGTAGACGGTGCAACGGTAGAGCATCGCGATATGTAAACAAAAGCACCATTCGCGTCCGTTTCAGGCGCCGCAGTCATAGTAGGCACCCCGCCTCAGGGCAGCCACGGTGTGTTTCCCGGGAAACGGATAAACGACCGAGCACTCGAGCTGCTGGAATAGAAAAAATGAAGTGCTTTACGGTGGTACACGGTGACGGCCGACGTGGTGGTGGCCGTGGCAGCAGTCCACCGGTGAGCGACAGGATGCGTGAAAACGGCGATCAAAACAAAGCGAACGCGATGTGCAAGTGTTGCTCGGTTGCTTGTGTTGCAGTGAGCGAGGTCTAGTGTGCTGTGGAGGGTGGATGAAATGAAGTGTGAGAACGAGCGGTATCGTGAATACACTTAACGGAAACCCACGGTGTGTTTTTGTCCTTGTGTTCTGTTGTTCGCCCGTACCGCTAAGTGAAATGGATGCAATCGTAGCGATATTACCGGTACGACCGAGCAGGAAGCGAGTCTCACAGTGCAGAGCGAATCCCAACCCACGGCAGCGACATAATTGAATCATCGGCGAGAACGCGCGCGAAACTCGGGCACAAAGTCACGGAGAACTCGAGAAACGGAGCGCCATATTTCATCCGAAGTTTCACGCCGTGAAGGTTTGGCTGCTGTTCGACGACAATTCCAGCGCCCTCCAACCACGGAACTGCGTGGTGGTAGACTGCGGGGATGGTGGCAAAATATGAATTCCAACCCCATTCGCAACCAACCCTCGCCAGTGTCTGTGTTTGGGTGTGTGGTGGCCAAAATAATAGATCAGTGCAATTCGAATTAGCATAATAATTCAACGCTTTCCCAACCACTACCACCACCACCGCATCCGCATCGCGTCACAAACATCGAAGCAAACGGAGTGAAAATATTCATCAAAAGGGTTTTTCCCTTGTCCTCTGTCTGTGTTTTGTGTATGTGTGCGGCACACTAAAGGTAGACGGCGGGTGGGTGGTGGAGCACTGGTGTAGGCGTGTGTGATATATTGAGCCACATTAGCGTTAATGTTGCTGCCGCATCTTCGCATCAACCAACGACTGCTGTACGTGGTACGGCTGCTGCTACTTTGGACCGTGGACCTCAACCGCAGCCCACGTCCGTGATCGGAATCCACACCAGCTGGTCCACAGCTGGGCCACCGACTCACCGAAACACACACCGAACACCGGTGAAATCGAGGCGAAACGGTCATCGGGGTGCCCGTAACCATGAGTTGTTCCATCGTGGCCAAGTGGAAATTTATCGTCTGTGGATTAATTTTTGCGGCCCCGCTCATTGCGTCTTCCGGCGCGTCCCGGATGTTTGGTAAGTTACCCGCCAGTGCCAGTGCCAGTGCCGGTACCGGAGCCGGTGTACTGCTGCTACTGCTGCTGTAAACATCTGCTATCATCATCCCATCCCTAGTATCCTTCCGGACGAAAGTTTTCTTTCGCGTGGCACAACAAACCGGCTTTAAACCGGATTCCAGGGTAGCCTTAAAGGCTATACAGACCGGTCTAGGATTTCGAATGCCTCCCCCTAAGCCGGTCAATCGTAAAGTACACTCGACAGAAGACGAATCTACGATCCAATCCGTGGCACTTGAACCCCCATGGCAAGCATTTGTTCTCTCGTCCGCGAGAAGCTACAGATAAGACACTTGGAACACGAGATCCGTCCGGAGATCCGTAGGCTATCTCGTCGTCTCGGTCTTTTCTCGGTCTCTCGTTGGATTCAGAGTCCCCCTGGAGGGAGTGGTGGCCCTTTATTGGATTTTTATTAAACGTTCGCGTGGAACTTTGAAGCATCATCTCTGAGCTATTACCCCGTTACCATCTTAAAAACCGGGGGCGCGCGCGAGAGAGAGGTTAAGAGCGATGCGGTGATGATATCCACTTGAAGTCCACCAAGTAGGCCGCCATTGACACTGCGCTGTCACCATGGAACACGTCACCCCTCTTGACGAGGCTCGCTCTCTTTCTCTTTTTCCCGGGAAATAAGCAAAAGTGTAACCAAGTGTTATGGATCCAAGGAGCGCTTGAGTTTCCGGATTATAGAAGGGCATAACTCGGTCCTCGGCCTCAGGTGCAGGCTTCTCATCGTTTAATCTACCGTGGGAAGCCCCTCTCCACACGACATCACTCTGCTCAACTGAACGACGACGACGAGGACTGGTTCGTCAGGTTTTATGAGTTTTATCGATCACTAATTATCGATCAACGTGCTGCTCTTCTGGCAGCCTCTGGTCAAGGATATAGTACTGTGAAGAGGGGGAAGCTCTAGTTGAAATGATTTGAAAGTAAAATGAGAAGCGCCCTCGGGAGGGAACGACAATCGAGAACGAATCAACCTGACAGGCTGACTGACTGACTGGCTGGTAATGAATTCATTGGCCTCTTCCTTTGTGCACCCAGAGTGGCCACATCATTCTAAACGCACGCCCCTTGTGTGTGCTTTGTAGGTTGGAGGCAAACGCGATGGCAAAGGGGTGCTAGGAGACGGTGATTAGGCTTTGCCGATGGTTTACCGATTACTGCCTGCCGAGCTCAATGAACTGGATCAACATTGCAGAGCGTAGATTTGCATAGGCACCGTACCATAGCCGTCCTCTAGCGCTCCGGGGGAGCAGATTAATGTAATGAAAGAGATAAGCTCTTCGCCCAACCACGCATTCCGCGCTACCTCAATAGAGCTCGATAGAGAATAGACGTTGGAGGTTTTTTTTTACATAAATGAAGAGAATGAATCCTCCATCCTGATGGGTTTGTTTGCGCCAATCAAACATTCTGTAAAGCTTTCGCTAGCACGTAGCACGGCAGAACCTGAAAATTAAAGCAGGAAGATCCATTAAACTCCTATGAAAGCCATTTGTGGTTCACCCCGGCCATTATGTATTGGGAAATATTTATTCTTCTTCCAAGGCATTAAACTATCCTACTCCTCCATCGCTACTACGATTGAAACTGTCAATTGCCACGTCAGTACACGAATATCATGACAATCACAGCCTGTTTGGATTTGTAATATTCCACAATGCAAATGGCAGGAATTCTTCGTTTGTCCAGTGGTCAGATAAACTGTATTCCAGTGATAACTATACCCGATCAGTGTATGAGTGATCGCTGGCAGAGGGAGGGAAAGGATAATTATAACCAAACAAACTCACTACAACGTGTACATTGCCCAGTATTTTTAGTATTTGCTTTGCAACAACATAAACAGTCGATCGATGCGTTTACACTGAGGCGATTAAGCTTGTAATAGATCGAAAAAAATCGTTCACTCGCAAGGCAAACAACCAACGACACAAAACATGCAACTAACCGCCTGGAGCAAACAGATTAAAGCGTCAATTCCACTGACAACAACCAGATCCCATTGGCGTCTTCTTTTTCCGGGACGGGGAGTTGAATTGGATTTCCATTTTTAAGTAATTCAATTCGGCTCATCATCAGCGGTGAGAATCGGTCTTACAAACCTTCAATCCACTCACAACACCACAGAAATCAGCCTCTCCCTCTCGTCAACAATATGCTTACAGGGTGCGGTGCGATTGTTCCAACAGACCTCTCCTCTATTGCGCCCAACGTATGGCGTCACGCAAGCAATCCCACCCGCAAAGCGCATTTCCCGTAGCGTGGCACACAAACAGTTATATACAATTTGAATATCTCTTCCTTTTCCGCTCTTCCTCCCGGTGATGGTCTGGTTTGGTGGTCCAAACAAAACGGACGATCTCGATTGACTCTCGAGCGGTAGCGCCGAGCCGAGCTGAAATCAATTCGAAACGTTTCCTGGTTTCTGTTTGCCCCTGCCATTCGCTACCGACCGTGGCGTGGCACAGGTTCTGGTGTGTTTTGGCCCTGGCACAACGGTGCTGCTCGAAGAACGGATAGAAAGAGAGCAACACAGAGAGAGAGCGAGCGAGAGATGAAGCAAGCGAGCAAATGGAGGAACTCAAAAGCGATGTTCGAAAAGATGAAACACATCATCAAAATCCTGCACCACCCGCGGGACGATAAGGGGGTAGGAGGGACTCACAATGAAGGGGTGATACACCGAGCCCGGGGGGGGGAAGGCCGGTGGCCTGGGAACGATACATCCTTGTCAATATTAGCAATTTAAATACACATTTCCCGAACTGAAAGCTGAACTTGTGGCCACCCGTGGGACCGGAGAGGTTTGGGTGCTTGGGCGCTGCGTCTGCCGGGCCGATACGCAACGACAGCCACGACACGCGGCTACCGCCGTAAAAAGCCGGAACCCTTCGACAAGGACGGCCCTCTTCAACCAGAAACCCTATTTGTCCTTCCTTGCCCTTCCTTCATCTTCCACGTTCCTCAAGGGATGCGACCGGGGAGGGGGATTTGGGGTTCACCCTTCCATATCAACCCCCTTCCTTACCGGAAGGGGGGTGGAGGTGCGAAAGGGTGACCGGGAAAGTTTATTCCGGCCATTTGAACCGGTTAACGGGGATGGGATGGGAACCGCACCGCGTCGACAATTTATTCGGCGATACATTACAAATGATTGATTTCGGGTGGGTGGCAAAAGAGGAGGAGGATGTTCACCGTGGAACCGAAGTGGAAAAACATTTTTCGATGTCTGCGGCCCCCCGAAAACCGTGTGTTGCTCGTTTACACGCGCAGTTCGTTCGTCCTTCTCCACCCTCCCGCCCGCCCGGACAGCAAAACTCCGGAGCAAACAAATCACAACTGAATTAGAATGAATGGTGGAAGGTATTCCGGTTGAATTATGGTTCCCCCTCTCTCCGCGTCACTCCCCTTCCTCTTTTGCTTTTTCGTCCACGGCTTCACGACGCGCCTCCTTCGTGTTTGGGGTTCGTTTAAATCGAAACCACGGTGACACCGATCGACAACCGACCAAATGGTGTCCGACGACCACCGTTTGCCGGTTTTTCGCAAGATGGCGATCACGCGAAACACGCGACAACCGGCCTGACGATGTCGACACAAGACGCAATTCGATTCCGGGCTGTTTCGGTGTTAATTAAATTTGTTATTCTTCGTTACCTCGCCCCGGCAGGTTGCCAAGAGGCATTCGATGGTCTCTAGTCGATTGGAAAATCGGGTGGCTTTTGTGTGAATGATTGAGATTCCTCTACGGCGCCATTGTGCCAATGCTTGCGGCTAGCGAGCGCAGAATGAATAGTCTTTCATTTTTTACCCTAAACCGTGGTCCATCGACCGTTAAGCGGTGTCATCATTTACAGATGAATGCCTTTTAAGCACTGTTCGATCAGCTGTCATTTGCCACTGTCAGCTGCCGTGGTTTGATGTGTGATTAACAAGCCTCTTCAGCACTCACTTGGATGGGTGGTTCTGATTGACTGTCATTGGTGGGCTCTTGGCATTGGTACACTTGTTGGAGTTGAGACTTTTTAGATCCGTAGTTGTTTTGGAACAAGAAACTGTCCGTCTGGATCAGGCCGCAGTTTACAGCAACAACCAGTTCGCGGGGCCATTTCACCGCATAATTTGGAGCTGCATGGCTTTATTAAATTTCCTTTTTCCAGAGATCGTTGTCAAAGAGAGATAAAGGCAGTTCCAAAACTAGTCGCCGCGCCGCGAAAACGAAATTATGTAGCAAAGTTACCGATGATGGAGGCGCCCTTCGTAATGGAGGCGCCAGGTAGCACGTACAATTGCATAGTTTCAGGGATTTTTAATAGAAATTTTGATGAATAAAAAACCCACGGATATCAAACTCCATTGTTAAATAAAAATACGGGCTCGCCCCGCTGTATGGAAAAAAAATTATCAAACTACATTATGTGGTGAATGTTGAAATGTTGAAAAAATGTTTCTTAAACAGTACTGTCATTGCATCCTGATGCTTGGATTCACAGTTCTTGACACCTAGAACAAAAGGTTCATTTCATGACAATTTCATGGCTATTTTTTGTGCAGCAGCCATTTATGTCTGATAGTTCGAAACCAGTTCTTCATCTCCTTGTACAACGTTACAGCTTAATAATCCTGGACTCTTGCAGAATATGTATTGTGCTACATTCCAGCAATCGTGAAATCCACGTTGAAAATGAGCTAAGAAAGCTTTACTGGGCTGGTTCATCGTCGGTCACTCTCAAGACGATTCTCCAACGCAATCACTTACATAAACCAAATATTCCGGATCTGTGCCGTTCCTTTCCATTTATTAGAATCGACACATTTCTAACGACTTTTTGAAGCCGATCCGACGATTCGGATAAGTCCCAATCAGTTGCGACAGAGAGATGAATCCAATTAGTGAATCTTTCCGAGTTTCCAACAAAACGGTTGCGCCCAAAGGACACACCGGTGCCAGTTCCTTCTATTCCCCGAACAGCTAAACCCCATTTCCACTCTAAAAACACTCGCCAGCCAGCCAGCCAGCCAGCCAGCCAGTCGCGTTCAAGCACCGGTTCCACAAATTCTTCCTTCGGCTTCGGCTTATTCTATTCTCTTCTGACACAACAAAGAGGCCCATAACGCTCATCCATCGCCGTCACCACGCCGGTACACGCCATTTCGTCCGGACCGGAACGAGCGCAAAAGGCCGCAGCGCGGGCGCGTGTTGTTTCCCGGCGCCAAACAGCGCCGCCCGTAGCATCCGTTTACAGCAAACGAGGTAAGCACACCGCCCAACCGAACAACCACCCCCTGGCCTCCTCCCCCGGGGGGGTTGAAGTGCTAGAGTTAATTTTCGCACAATCGTAACGCGAGACTGAATCAATTTACATCCAACGGTCGCGTACCATCTCTGAGGACGGAGGCCCTGGATGGATGGATGGAGATGGTAGTCAGAAGGGGGGTAGACCGTCCCTTCATTGTCATTATCATGAATGCCCGTACCACGGTGGAGCGCCCTTTTGGGATCCGGGCTTTGTTACCAAATGACGAATGAAGGAAGGAAGGAAGGAAGGAAGGAAGGAAGGGGATGCCCATTGTGCCATTCCATGCGGCACCCCACCCCACTCCACCCATTTACACCTTCTTAATAATCCAATTAATGAAATGCGAATGGAG
>NC_064877.1:17725000-17730000 GCF_943734665.1 Anopheles aquasalis
GTCCGTCCGTCCACGGAAGACGTGCTGTAACCGAAAACGACTTCAACCGTAGAACGCGAAGAGAAATAATGATGTAGCTCATTTGCTTCATCACCATTTTTCTTTACCACGCACGACGAATCATCGGCAGGGCCACACGTCGAACGAAGGGCCACGATTCTCCTCCACCGCTGCCCTTGGCACTCACGGAACACCGGTTCTCACTTAGTGGCCGGGCCACATGTAATGATGATGTCTGGAGAGTAATTATCATCAGCTTTATCGACACATTTCGACACAATATGTGGCCAAGATACTCCTCCGTCCTGGTGGTGCTGGTGGCTTTTTGTGTCACCGTCGGTCCAAAGTTCCGTAGCTCTTTTCCAAGGGACTAATTACTACTCCTGCTTCCTTCTGTGATTACTCTCTCTTTCTCTCTCTCTCTCTGTTACACTTACAGTTCACGCTGGTACCTGATAATTTTAGCCTCCACCTTAGCCCGGCCCTGGCCAGTGATACGGCCGAGTACAGCTGCCTACTGAACGACCGGCACAACCCGGAAGCCATCGTCGATTTGCTGGTACAAGGTGAGTACTAAACGCCGCCTGGACCTGGACCTCCACGACACAGAAGGTACCACCGGAATCACTACCTGGGTGCCCGGTGTGAGGCAAATAAATATCCCTCGTCCCTCGACCTCCGTCTTGTGGCCGAGTGGTGCACGGAAGTTCAAGGAGATTGAGCATTCCTCTGGCCACACTCTGACAAGAAAATGTATCACTCTCGACGACCAGGACTAGGACGACGACCACGAATTCTCTTTTACCTTTTGCCCACAGACCGTCAGACCACCGAACTCACCGATTTTCTCTTCCCATTTTCCGCTTTTGCCACTTTTGTTCCACAGATGTTCCCGAGCCACCCGGACGTCCGCTGGTCGTAAGCTTCACGTCACGTTCGGTCGATTTATCCTGGGCTCACTCGCAGGACCCCCGAAATGCACCGGTTACAAATTTCATCATCGAAACACGGTAAGCCACCGTCACCGACCCAACCGACCACCGACACTGTGCGAGCAGCCATTTCGCCGGCATTAGGTTTAGATTTACACCGCTCCAGGTCCAGAACCATCCGCACTGGTTCGGACCACTGTGGTTTGCGATGGCTGACGCTACGACGTATCTGCTACGACGCCCGCTCGCTGACACTTTCTGTTTCTCTCTAAAGAAGAAGAGGGGCTCTTGAAAGAGAGAAGGTTACTGGAATATTTATTTTATAACCTTTTCCGAATACAACAACCTGATGCCCGTCTTCGCAAACAACGAGTTAAGTGTGAGATAAATTGATTCTCCGCTTCCCCGGCCGCAGCCTGGTTCGTTGACGGTCCTTGACGCTAGATTTACTTCGGTATTGATTTAAAACGGAAGTGGAATTTGAAGAATTTATGCTGCACAATGGCTGGCGACGGAAAGGATGTCACCTAGCAGTGAGGAGGCGAATTGAAGCGAAAAGAAACGAACGCTCAGCCGGCTTTCCAATATGGTGTCAGTGCACGATAGCAACTGTCAATTGCGGTACTCTACCAACGACTTAGCGTAATTTGTGGCGATGCAATTTAAATTTCAGTCTTACTGCAAGATAACTTTTGCTGTCTGTAGACAGGATATTAGACCGTAATATGGCAGTATCAGAATATCCGAGTGTTCTAAGTGATAAAATTGCATTCGTGTATCCCCTTTACACAATGGATCGCACGCTTTGAATATTTACTTCGAAGACGATGAATGCTGAGGATTTTCCGAAAACAATTCCACCAAGTGTCGATGTCCAGGTGTCATTTGCTGCTGCATACAACCAGTAAGCCTGCAGAGAGCTGCATTCCTTGCCGACATTATGTTCCTGGTAAAATGGAAAACAAACGAGCTCTGTCACTCATCATAAACCGTTCCATTCATTCCGGTTGCCAGTAATTTCCCATTCAATACCTTTCAATCAAACGCATTTGCTTTCGTTTAGTGATTTATCGAACAAGCTGCCATCGCACGATCCAGGTTACTTCGATTCGTACCCTGGCGTAATGGTATTCTGGAACTGCCACATACCGACAGGCAGACAGAGTTTGGTAACCATCTTGTGAACCACACTCGATGGTGTTGCTTCGCCTACTCCGATGATCTGCTGCCTAGCAGGAAACGAACGAACAGGTTTTCAATTGTTTTCTGCCAATTATGAGACGCTCTCTCTCCTTCCCTCCCTCCCTCTCTCCATGGTAGCCATGGCTCACTAGGGAGTTCAAAAATAAGAAAATAAAACAAAGAACTGCTCCACACCAGGTTTGTGCTGCCTATAATCCCTCCACCCCTTCGTGGGGGCCGGGGGATGCAAAGTTTATTTGTTGGTTTTTCCGTCGCCCATATCTCGCGCTGCTTGAGCTGCACAGCAGAAACAAACAGGATTTGCGGAGTGAAAGGTGATACCGCACGGTTTTCTCAAGTGCCCTGCCCGGCCCTGCCCTGCACGACACTCCTGACTGTGTCACTTGAACAGAGGCAGCGTAAGAACCAAAAGTCCCACCTCCAACGCCCTAGCCGCTAGGATTAGGCACACGGCGTGGCCACAGCCGTGCTGTGTGTGGGTACGCTCCGGTATCGAAACTTATCTTGGGCGCTGCTGTCACCGAGTTCCACCACCCGAAAAAAAAAACAAAAAGCGAACATAAACCGAGCATTCCGAGGTAACACCACACGGTACTCGCACGGTACCGGTCCCGTGAGATCGCAAAGATCGCACGGCAACGATGACAACGACGATGAAGATGGCGGCGGAAGGTAGAACGGGGTTGGATTTTTAATCTTTGCATTATGCCGCGCACCAGCCGAGTGCGATGGTTTGGTGATAGGCGAAGGTTTTCTGGTGAAGCTTATGTTTTGCTTTCGACCTGCCCCTGACCCTCCGCCAGAATCTTACTCCCGCTCGGTCCCGCTTAAGTATTCGCTCGCTTTGACGTATGTTTACCTTCCCTTTTTTGTTCCTGGAGATGGCCACCATTTTTATATTTTTACCGGCTTTATGGTAAGAAGGCTGCGGTTTGCACGGCAGATCTGAGAAAAAGTTTACCAGAACCCAAGGCTCCTTACAAACACACACATACACACATTCTTGGGTTCCGAAAAAAAACGGGAAAAATACGCTTACAGATTACACGAGGCAGTGGGGCTGGTTTGCTTCTCCCAATCCCGGTTTCCCCCGGCCCCGGTGACAACGACGACTCCTCTCCCGATGAGATGAGTCCAAAATTTATGATCCCGCACACCAGCCTGCGTGGTGTGCCGGCCGCATCGGTTGTTTACACATCATGGCGAACAAGGCCATGGCCTTTCGGTTCTATACCTTCACCGCTGCTGCTGTATTCCGAAGCGAAGTGATAGCGATTCAAGTGCTGCAAAAACCGCTCGAACGGTATTTATCGTTCGGCAACTTCAAACAACGCCATCCTCGTCCTCGTTGTCGTCATTTTCGCCGTTCTACTGCTACGCCACTGCACTGCAGCAGCAGCAGCAGCAGCTCGCTAGGACCCTGAGCCAGGACAGAATATTGGAATGGATGGAATTTTATTTGATTTCAGTACCGAGCGCTTTTCGTGTGCGACATCGTGAATACAAGAAAGTGTACCAGCGAGAGAGAGGCAGAGAGAGAGACATAAAAAAATCGAAATAAATCGCTCAGATACTGATACCTGGGGTGCTTTCAACGGGAATACCGTTCCTACTCGATGCCGCTACTGCCACTGCTGCCTCACATTTAATCTGTTCCCCTCTTCTCCATTCTCTCTCTCTCTGTTTTCGCAATTTCCGGCTCACCTCCAACCCCGCTCAAAGGATCGGCGAGAACGGTGACTGGGAGCAGGAGCCCCCGATCGACACCAAGAGCAGTGTGGCGGCGTATCAGGTGACAGGCCTGCAGCCGTTCACCGTGTACAGCTTCCGCGTCATCGCCGTCAACAAGCTCGGCTCCAGCCAACCATCGAAGGAGTCGTACTACTTCGTAACGCTGCGCGAGGGTAAGTGATGTTTCACGGTGATTAGAGCTTCAGTGACTGAGCGGCTGCTGCTGCTGCAAGAGTCGCGAGGTTTGAATGCCAATCTGTCTCTCTCTTTCGCTAGTACATGATATGAACCAGGATATCGATATCGAGAAACAGAATCAGGTGTCTAGAGAACCCGGTAAAAGGTCGAGACTAAGCCCGACTTTACGCTTCCATTAGGGAGGAATTAATTTTCGATTTTGATTAGCTCTTCGAGGACCTTCGAGACGTCGACTTAGCAACCACGATGTCATATCCTAGCAACCAATGCACAAGAACAGGCATTCCCGATGGTGCTGCGTTGCTTTGTCAACCTTAGCCCCGGGAGCGTACACCGAACCTTCCGATCAGCGATCCAATTAAGTTGTACAAATTCACATTTAATGCGATGGCCGCTCGCTCGGTCGCGTGTGGCGCTCACTTTACATGACCATGACTGACCCACGCTCCGTCCCACCCCAGGCGGTGGTTGACATCTCCTCTGCACGAAAAAAAAAGAAGAAGAAAAATGCTAGAATGAACGCAAAGCGCGTTGGCGTAAATTTCGCTGACTTTGCGCCACCACCCATCCCGGGGCCATCCCGTTCCGGTGATGGCGCTTGGTGGCGTTAAATTTCTGCTTAGGCAGCGCCTCCTCGCAGCATGGCCTTGTTCGTCGTCGCCACTACACCTTGCGCGTAATTGTTGAATAAATTTAAATACATTGTACCTGCTCAGCATGAATCGACGGTCAGGCGGAGAGGCTTCTGTTTCCCTCGTCCCCTCCCGGGGGTCTAATGGCCAAGTGGCGTTGCTGGAAAGCGGATTGCTCGCGATGATTCCGGTTAGCAATCCGGTTGGAATGTGTCGGCGGCAACGGTGAACACAGTCTGCCCGTACGGCCGCCCGGGGCGAGGATCAAGGGAATCAATTAAAGCGTGGCCTGGCCGCTTGCCCC
>NC_064877.1:17735000-17737500 GCF_943734665.1 Anopheles aquasalis
CATTCGAATAATTGAGAATACACATATGAAATTCCGTTAACCTCGTCGACCAGGGATATAAAACAGCGCGGACAATGGCCTAGCACCCCGGGCGAAGGGATCGTTGTACGGCATTTCATTTCCAATTCAGAATTGCCCCTTTACTGGCTCAGCGTTACACTAGCAAAGAGTGCAGCGCCGGTGACCGAACTTATCCTGACTTATCGAGAATCGAGAGGTGTCCTCTCTAGGCTGCAGGGGATGAAGCTTAGCATAGAAGCCATCACTAGGGGCGCAAAAAAAGCCCTCAAACGCATCCCACCTGTCCTGCCCTGCGCCTATTCAAATGTCCAACCAGCGTGGAAGGTGTCAGGTCGACGAGAAAAAAACCAAAAACAAACCCCCTACAGCACTAGTGGGGAAAAAAACCAACCGTGGCGCCGTTTTTCCGGAAAAACGCCCCGTTTTACAGGATCTTGTTACTCCGGAACGCAAGCGTTTGCGTTAGGCGCACGTTGGACGCGACGATTGCATTGGCGCCAAACGGTGCCAAACCAGTTCCAATTTTGAAAGACCCGAGCACCGGGCACCGGACAGTGGCCAACGATACATACATCATCATTTCAGGGATGAGGGAAGGGGGTCATCGTGACCATCATCGCGCTTTCAGAACCGCGCGCGGAACGATGCGACTCTGCGGATCGTACGACACCAGCGCGTAAGCGCGTTTCGGAATCTTGTTATCAAGATTCTATGGTGCGTGCGTGGCGTTCGTCGAATCGGTTTTAACCGGTTTGATGCATGCTGCTGACCGATAGGAGTAGTCGGAGCAACGCGTTTTAATTTCCTTCTTCGAAACGAACGAGATCCATGCTGAGCTTACCCCATGCATGGCCACGAATGGATCGTTATTGCGATGTTATTCGCGAAGCACAGCATGTCAGTGGCCTGGTCTGGGGTGGTTTTTTTCCTGGGGCTTACCCGGTAAGTCATCATTTTTACACGCCAAGAGACACACCATACACGAGACGATCCACGATGGAACGTTTCGACCTTCGGCCCCGGTGGTCGTCAACATTCATCCCTGCGCCAGAGGTTGTCGTAGTGGATGCGGCTCCTCGCAGTGTCATCTGCAATCCCATCTGTCATGCAATTCTTCCAGCCCACCAAACTAATCAGCACCGAGCATCGCGGAACATCGCCACCGCGCGCGCACCTCCTACTGCTGACAGCTTTTACAGCGCTCCACAGCACAGCACAGGTCGTCCTTTTGTGGTCCTCCTGCACTGAAACCCAAAGCCAGCAGTGAAGGCAAGACGGCGAACAGCTACAAATCACTCTGCACAGCTGCAGGTGGGGCAGACGAGGTGCTGGCGGGTACACTTTCGCAAAATTATGTCAAGACAAAACAGTAAAAAACATGAAAGTAAAATCCTTCCGCGGTATTAATCCTGCGACATGTCACGGCGCACAAGCACCAGCAGCACCAAGAGCAGCAGCAGCAGCAGCAGCAGCAGCAGTTGTGCAATTTGCTGCACGCGAATACTGGGCCTGGGTTGTTGGTCTTGGGACATGGGAGGCGGCTGTTGTCTTCGCTGTTGGCACTTGTGTGTGCCTTTCGGTCGGTGCAGACGACTGGAAGGACTGTCCCCAGCTCCAGAGACAAAGAGACTCTCTAGACACAGAGAGAAACACACAGTGTCTGGAAGGGGAACAAAGGGGTCGTACGCGCGTGTGGCCTTTCTGGAAAGGAAGAAAGGACTTGAAGAGGGCGCCCTGGTCGGCGCGCGCGGTAGTATCGTGTCGTATCCTCGCTTCTTAGATGGCGGCGATGTATAAATGGTTCATCATTAGCAAAGTACATCTTCCCTTTCGCTCGAAGGGGTGAATACATAAAAACGGGAGATGATGATGATGATGATGATGAGGGGGGGATGATGAGAGTCACACAACTCTTCAGCTCCAGCGCGAGAGGGAGAGAGATGGCACACGAAATGGCACCATGGCCACGACGAGCGAACCGGCGTACAACCAGATTGCAAGATGTCTTTCCTCCGCTCCGGTTGACGACAACGACAACGAGGACGAAGCGGATGACGGTAATAATAAAAAATACCTTCAAGGTGCAAGCCGTGACCAGCTGCGCCAGCAACCAACCAACAAACCCCGAGTGCCCGAGACGAATGGGGAACGCTCTCATGCTCTTGCTCCAGAAGAAGACGAACTTTGTCATCCAGACGTGCTGGTGGGTGGCCCATCGTCTACGATGGCTTAGCTCATCCTTCCTTCCCCCCCCCCCCCCCTTTGGAGCCACCACCAGCACCAGCATCATCGTATAACCCGTTCGTGCGAGTGGAGAAAGGGCTGAAGTGGGAAAAAATGACATCCACATAATGAGCTTTGTTTTCCATTTTAACTATGATTGCGACGTTTCCATCTTCGCTAACGATCCGGTGGAAGGGAGGTACAAGAGAGGACAGGAGCTGTTGGAGAGCCAGTGGATACACCCTTCCTTTCTACC
>NC_064877.1:17747500-17757500 GCF_943734665.1 Anopheles aquasalis
CGCCTATTTCTAGTCGAACACATGGCGGCGCTAGAGTCTGGTTTGGTTTTGGTGCAAAACGTGCCCTTTGCACCAAGCTGTAAATTCCATTTTGCCGATGTTCCAATTGTATTAATTTAATAATTTCCCTCCAGCAGAGAGAGTGAGTGAGTGGTTCTCTGGTTCGCTTCCAGCTCACGAGGAAAATGTCATCCCTAGATAATCATATTGATTACGATTGCGAAAACCACATCCTTCGATTTACTGAGTCCACGGGTTCTGTCTGTTGGATGTTAACCTTTGAACACATTTACATTTACTTTGTTGAACAAAACACTGAAAACATCCCGTAGTTTTACGACACGTGCTTTTGGGCAAAACTTTACAATCGCTACTCAATTATTGAGCTACTTTCCGTGTAATTAGTCCTGTGTGTCCTTTTCTATTGCTGTGTTATTGGTTTCATCTGTAAATAAGTCTCACAAAACATTTGTACTCTTTAAACAAATCATTACGATACTAGCTGTTTAGCAGAGAGCGCATTCGATCGGCAAAGCATTCGGTGCTGATGAGATCGTATAGGTTACCTGTAACTATTACCTTCGTTTAGTGCTTAGTTAGTTTTCCAGAGTTTACCGTAAGTCTCAAACGGATGTGTAACGAACGATTAAACCGAATGAATTTCGCTATTGCTTACGCCCCGTACTCCGCAGACGCCGAGATGCAAAGCAAAACCGAAGCCAACCGTCCCGCCAGCATCATTCACTTAGGGCCATGATCTCAAACATAAGGGTCAACAATTGTTCACGACAAAAACCGTTCCTGTTTTTCATGCTTCTTTTCCCCATCCAATCGATTGAACGAACCACAAGTAACTTTGTTAACCACCACCACAGGCGGCGAGATGAATTGGATTGGCAAAACTGCACGATGAGATGAGATAAAGACTGGTTTATAAGTTTCTGATTATCAACCTGTATACCGTTGGCTCTTGGAGTGAATCAAGGAAGAACATAACGAAGCACAATAGTCAGACAGCACAACCGCCCCCCCCCCCCCCCCCCCCATTCCCGAAGAACCGAAACACTTGGACCAGGGGCTTTTCCAAAACATTTCCGAAAGACAGCATTTTAGGGTTTGGACGTATATCTGCCACGGGCGTATCTACCAAGACACACATTTTACAAGCAAGACGAACCATGGAATCTATAACACATTCGTTCTACATTCAGAATACAATGCATTTACTGTTTAGCATAGTGAATATAAATAGCAATCACGAAGGAAACGGTCAAGCACACATCCGTGCCAAAACGAAACTCGGAGCTCGGTGTCCACCGGACACCCGTCGAAGTAATGTAGAATATTTAAAACAAATAGATATTGATAAAACCACCACCACCACCACTTCGAACAAGCAGCATCACGAAACCCCGCAGTACTGGTGGTGAACTTTTCCATCTTTTCTCTGGCATCACCCATCATTACGATTAGGATTGACCGTAACCAGCACAGCCGAGAATCATGCAGTTGTTAGAAATGGTATCGTAAAAAAGCAGGAATTGCAGACATCACTAGCAGAAGAAGAACCAACAGCGGAGCGACATTAGTAGTAATAGCTGGCACGCGAGATCCTTTTCCTGACGCAACGTTTAACGTTTGGCGCGGAATATTCTGAAATCGCGTGTTTCACTCCTTTTGTTCCTGTGACTCCCAGTCCTCTTAGCGCCCTGTTTGATAACGTCGGATTCTTAGTACCCGGTAGTTAAGTAAAGATAGCGATAGGAACACGGATTATTAGTTTAGAGCTAACGTACAGCGCAAACAAAGAAGATTGTCAGAGTGGAAAAGGGGAAGATTCTTTTTTTTTTCTTTTGTTCTGCACTCTCTCGCCATTTCCTGTACGAACGGCAAATAGTCCAATCAGCACGATTCTCAATTGGTTCTTAGGTTTAACTAAAGCGCCGTAACCATTAGTAAACCCCTGCCTGTGCATGTACACCGTAATTCAGCAATTTAAAGTTCCTTGCCAACAACCGACACCACTAGAACACGCGATCGGCCGTTGCGACGAGCAACACGAGCAACGTGCGTCGCCGCCGCCGCGGTGAATAGCGGTGAAGGCCGGTAGCATCCTTCATCATTCCCGGGTTTACGCTCCGAAACAGTATTATAAGTGACGATTGGATTGATGGTGGCTAGCTGGATAGTGTGCCAGCGTAACAAGCAGAGTAGGTAGCGCACCAGGAGCCTCGCTCACCGGGGGGTACCAAGTAGCCATTGAATTCGATCTGTAAAACCGTAGATTCGCATCACCACCGCCGGTAATGACACCGGTGCCTGCTCGAAAAAGCATGATAAAAAGGTACATGATTAGTGAAATTCATTCGGACAAATTAGGAAAAATTTACCAACGAACTAAACAGAGAAATCACATTCGCGCGATTCCCGTTCCTTCCGGCACTATATTAAGCAGACGTTGGAAAGCTGGAGAAAGAACGTTCCGGTTTGTATGTAAACCGCCCCACACCACAAATAGCGGTGGTGTTTCACTCGTTGCCGTACTACAACAGAAAAATTAAGAACAAATTAAAACCAAATTTAAAAGATAGACTATAAGTTAACAATCTATGAAATCTAGCGAGAGATAATAGCGAGTAAGTAAAGGAGAATGGCAACGAAAAGAGGCGCGTAGTAGGCGCACCATGTATTGCTCGTCCGATCAGCAGCACACTTTGATTCGTCATGCAGCGCCATAATGCCCCACATGCAGAGCGGAAAGAAGAGAGATTGTAGGGTTAGCATGTTGGAATACTCAAATGCAGACGCAGTATGGAACAAGAAAACACGGATTGATAAATAGATACCGCATTTCTACTTTGAAATACGTAGCTGTAGAAAGAAAACCTTAAATACCCCTCCTCCTGCTGCTGCTGCTGTACGTATCGTGTGTAAATGGTGAAGTGAGGCGGGCGCGGCTGGAGAGATTTTTTTAATGGATAAAATGGACAAAATGGATAGACACGAACCAAGAACTGAACCGCTATGGAGCCGGATAAGAATAAGGTATTAAACCAAGAAGTACAGTGCAGGTCGCAGCAGCAAGCCGTGCCCTTTAAATCGCAGACAACAAGCAAGCAAGGAACCGAACGGACGTGTACGGACGTTGTCACAAGGGGAGTCACGTCGCAAGCACAAACAGGACGTCTGCGCTAAGGCTACGTAGCGCGAGGACGGACAGCGTTCCTGCAATTAGGAAGAAATGAATAAATACATGTAATATTTTATGTGAAAATTCAAACAAAATCGATAATACAAACCACACCCACCCCCCTGGGTTACAGTGAATTCCATGATTTCTTTCGTTGCTCTTTGCTTTCGATTTCTTTCGCTGCCAACGCTGCTTCATTCGTGGTTTTCTGGATATTTATTACTACAAAAAACACTACCACCGACTGCCACACCCTATCTAAAGGAACACTCAGCTCAACCGTACGGCTGCTCGCAGTTTCGCCGATCGACTCCGGGGATTGGTGAACACTTCCGCCTCTGATGGTACGACGACATGTTTGGTAAGTTGGCGCCAGTTCGGTTTCATCATCTCCTGCATCGTGTCGGTTTCGTGAGCCAGTGTGTGGCTGATGAACTGTAGCGGTACCCGGCTGGCCACATCGTCCACCACATGCCCCGTCAGATGCCGCTTGACGATCGTGTCTTCCAGCGAGTGGAACGCGATCGTAACGAGCTTACCGCCCGTTCGCAGCAAGTGCCTCGCCAGCACCATACCGTAGTTAATCTCGTTCAGCTCGTTGTTCACGAAGATGCGCAGCGCTTGAAACGTTTTCGTTGCCACGTGCGCCGGTCGGCGTAACTTATCCTGGCGGTACTCGAACGAGCTGGCACTGGAAGCGGAACCGGTTTCATTCCCTTGATTGCTGCTGCTCAGACAGTGCGCCACGATACTGGCCAGTTCAGCCGTCGTTTCGATGCGTTTCACCGTAAACCGAGCGTTCACGATAGCGCGAGCAATCTTCTTGGCCTGCTTTTCCTCACCGTACACCTTGAGAATGCGGGCCAGATCTTGTTCCTGTACGCGCGCCAACACTTCCGCCGCCGATAGCTGCTCCGGACAGCGATCCTTGTCCATCCGCATATCAAGTGGACCATCGTGAGCGATCGAGAAGCCGCGCGAGGCCTCATCGAACTGCATCGAGGAGCAACCGAAATCGAAAATGATTCCATCGATGAACCGTTGCCGACCGTAACCCTCGGGAAGGGAGCGTAGCAGTGAGGGCAGTTCCGAAAAGCGACCCAGCACGGGTAGAATACGGCCAGGGTATTCGGTTGCCATTTCGCACGCCAACCGGTGCGCATGTGGATCACGATCGAGTGCAATGATTGTGGCACCGGGCGCGGCTTCAAGAAGGGCCCTTGAATGTCCGCCAGCCCCGAATGTCATATCG
The DNA here is from genome assembly GCF_943734665.1 of Anopheles aquasalis. NCBI lineage: Eukaryota > Metazoa > Arthropoda > Insecta > Diptera > Culicidae > Anopheles > Anopheles aquasalis. The sequence continues at coordinate 17,751,943 of NC_064877.1, forward strand.
ATGAAGGTTTGGTTGTCCTGTGGTTCGAGAAACCGGACCGTTTCCCCGGCCATCACAGGATGGTGTGGTGGTGTTCGCGCTGCTGCAGTTCCATGTCCTCGCCGGTTGTTATGCAGGGTTCCTATCGTTATCCTAGAGACTAGCACTAGCGACTGTGGTCGTCGCCAAACTACTCGCACCGAGCCGCCGATCATTGTGACTGCTTATTCCTCCTTTTTGCTGCTCTGCTTGTTCTGCAATAACTGTAGGAACTCGGTGGACAGCACTTCCCGGCACTGCTCACCCGAGAGTCCGGTGGCGGTGGAGCTGAGCGTACGCGGATACTTCTTGGCGTGCACGTCGTTCACGATGTTCTCCAGCGCCCGGAACTGCCCGTTCAACCGTTCGTCCTTAACGGCGATAATGTTCGACGATCCGAGTACCGCCTTCAGCTGGTCCCGCAAATACTGCCCCAAGTCACGGCCTACTTTGCTCTTATCCAGCGGCCACCGCTCCAGCAGACTGAGAAAGTTCTTGTAGTGTTGGGACATAATTTCCTTCAGCCGTCACGGAGAGCGCGACCTGGCCGGCACAAGGACGGGGTTAGTGATCACGAAAGGTGTAAGGGGGCCACGGAATACGTACTTTTTCGCTACTTTTGCCTCATGGACGTAGAATTTCGCCAAAGATGTAACTCGGTGATGATCCGCGCACGCTTTTGTTTTGAATCCGACCGTCCCGTTGACAGCTGTGACAGCTGCCGGGGTACCAGCGCAGTTAAGTTTCGGTTAAGTTAACGGAAAATGATTCCCGGAGATTAATTTTCTTTAATTTCGAGAATCTAACGATGTAGTAACGATGGCTGAATTCCCAAACATTTGCATACAATTTACGATGAGCTTGAAATGGTTTCTGTTCCATTCTCTAAACACTTCGAATTACCCGCTGCCGTTAAAAGTCAAGAACACGCTTTTATGCCTTTCTAATTTTACCTCGAGTTCGAAACTCTCTCGGTTTGCACCACCCGCGCACCCGGTCACATAGGTGGAGGCAAATTGCATCCGACACCTGAAACCGATCTGCTCAAATAACTACGATGACAAGCTGCCGTGTACCGTTGTAAGATGTTTAATGAAATCGATGCTACCCCGATCTTATAATCAAAAGAATCGCCTAGCCGTACCCTCGAGGCACTACGAGACGCGGTTCGATTCCACTTTGCAGGACGTGGATGGGAAAACGCTGGACCGAAACCGGCAGCAGCTTGGCTTCCGGCCAACCAACCGAAGGGAAGAAGCAAGAAGGCGGGGTGAGAGATGCAGGTTTATTAATCTTTGGCCAACTTTGGATTCTCTAGCACCCCTGAGGCATGGGGCGGAAATGGAGAAACGATGATGACGGTACCCTGTCAAGCATCGATTTTTCATTTCAAACCCCGCGGACCGCGAGCACTTTGCTAAAGGACTATGAGGATTTGCATACTTTGCGCGCCAGTTGACCATGTGATCCGCGACAAATGTGCACGTGTGCGTGTACCAGACCTGGACGACGCACAAGGGATGAACCCACCCCTTCATTGCGCGAGCATTGCACGACCGTTATGAATCACACGTGCTTATTTGCATTTTACAGAAAAAAAGCGCGCCAACTTCTGACAGATTGTAAAGTGTGTGCATTCGTGGTTCGTTGGTGGTTCCGGAGATTTCCGTGCTAATTTGTACATATAATTGTGAATAGTTTGCTGTAAAATATGTAAACTATCTGTAAGGTATGTTAACGACTTCCTTCCTCTTCTTGTAACAATCCTAGTGGGATAGGCGGAAGGTCTTTATTTCCTTCCCACCTTTTGATCTGGAATGAACTCGGTAATTCCAGCCCACAAACCGTCTTTGGCTAAAAATCACTTCAAATACTATCTTTGATTGTGCGCTGACGCTGCAAGCGTAGTAGTCGATTTGATCGCAAACCCATATTTCCCCCGATGCGCTGGCCTACCTTGAGCAACGCAGCAATCTGCTACTTCCTGCTGCCCTGGAAACCGTTGCTAACGCCCTTAGGGTGGGCCTAGAGATTATTAATGCTTCCAACGTCATCGTTGCCCGGTGTCACTGTTCGTCGAGATCACGCTTTTGATTAATTGAACCATCCCGATCGCCACTCCCCGCGGGTGTCCCCCCTGGGAGAGCACTCCGAGAGAGATTAGCCGATTTCGATTGAACTAATTTTAAACCGTCCTCGAGAGGAAGGACCACGCCATGCAGCACTGACTGTCCTGCTGCATTATTGCGGATGCATTTTGCCTTGCGGTTGAATCGATTCCGAAAGGGTGACCACGGACCACGGACGGCCGCTCATCAGGCGGCTGGTGCATCCTTTCGCTTCGGCTGCCGGTATCAGCCCTTGAATGAGAGCGGAACGGGTCCGTAAGGGGAGGTAACGGAGGCAGCGAGGGAAGGCCACCAGAGCATCGAGCGATAATGAAGAGGTTATTGGCGAACCCAACAACATCGCTTCCCAGTGTTGCGCACTGGGATTTTGAGAGAGCTGCGCGCTGCGATTACACCGATGCTCCGTCCCTGGCACGGGTTCGCGCCCTTTACCGCAGCTCGGGCAGCTAACGCTTTGCGATTTGGCTTTCAGTTTCACGCACGATCCGCCCGAGCACGGAACTCCAAAGTACTCGCCCTACTCAGTACGATCCGGACGGTGATCGAATTCGGTAGCATTCGTACAGGACCACCATCAGCCACTGGACAACCATCGGACTCGTACCGGAAGCTAGTAGCGGTCTTTATTGGAGAACGATTTGCGGAAGCAGTGACCATCGAGGAGCCAGCGTGCAAACGATCCCGTTGCCCCGTTCTCGCGAACAGCACCAGCAGCAACAGTCCATCATCGATCATGCTGAGCGGCGGCAAGATACTGTCCGGCACGGACGTGGCCAAGTGAGTCTAGCATTCGTCCTTCAGCAGCAGCAGCAGCAGCCGCTGTGATCCTTATTGTTTCAAACCACCATCGACCATCCTCTCCATCCATCCTCCTTGCTCCTCCTCCTCCTCCAGAGAGATCCGTGAGAAGCTGAAGAAGGATGTGGCCGAAATTAGGCGCCAAATTCCGACGCTCGTGCCCGGGCTGGCGATCGTACAGGTGGGCGGCCGCGAGGATTCGAACGTGTACATCCGTATGAAGATCAAGGCGGCCGAGGAGATCGGGATGTACGCGGAGCACGTGCAGTTGCCCCGCTCGACGACGCAGGACGAGCTGCTGGCAACGGTAAGTAGCACAGCAGCGTGTTGCGAAGGATTATTTGTGTTTGTGTTGCGCTGTGAACTGTGCACCAGATGCTGGAAATGTGATAAGGCGTGCGGCGTGACCTACGGCTTACTGGGCTGTTTGTTGTTTCCAAAACACGCCACGAAACATCGAGGACGGTGGCGCGTACAGCTAACATGTTTGCCAACATTGTGTAAGTCTCATCATCTTGAAAAAACATCATCGGATGACTGGGATTAGTGAAATCTCGCTCAACATCGTCACCACCACGAGAGATCACCGGTGGTTGGATTCCTTCGGTGGCCCCCTGGCTACTCGATGATAGGCGCATCGCATGCTGCCTCATGGTTGCCTGGCTGGCTGGCTGCTGAGAATACGCTCGCGATACGCTAATTTCGCGCGCAATGAGAGCGTGCATTAATTTGAAGGAATATCAGTTGACACCTTTCCGCAGAAGATCGCAAAGATCTTAAGATGGACCTGATTGGATGGGAGGGGAGAGGGCAGGAAATTGCTGTTGCCACCTCCTTGGTGTGACAACCGGAGCTGAGCTGGTGAAAAATGAATGAAAATGAATTAGCTAAACGACAGCTTTCATTGATCAAAATTAGAAGACGACATTGAGGCGTGTTTTGGGTGGTCGATGGTGGAGCAACGCTCTGGGGTAGGTCATGTACGAACCATGTCATCGATGGAAAGCAGCGCGGATGTAGGGATGAAGGGTTGGATTAACCGATGATCGCACACATCGCGGAGTCGAAATCGTGTCACTCGTTCGATTACGGCGTTTGGCGATCGTGCCTTGTACCATTTATGAAACATGCTTCGAGGGACTGTGGATAAGGCGGGCATGCATGTGACCTACATTTCCGCGGGCAACATTGTATGCACTGGGTGCGATGTTCTTGATGTGGACCGCTTGCGGCATCAGCAACCATAATCTGTAACCTCTTGACCTGCAAAGAACTGTTTGAATCCTTCGTTCTGTAGAAGGAAACTTATGGATTTTGTTTGGTCCGATTTTGTGATCAAATATTGAATGCGCATTTCAGGATAAACTTGATATTTTTATGAATGCTGAATTCATGAGTTCAAGCGAATGGTTGAGGTAGTCGAGGTCTACTCTAATTTTCCTTATTATCAAAAGATGCTTAAAATGTTTTGTCGTTTGATCTCAGCAAACTCCGATCAAGCAGCATTTTTTAATTAATCATTTTTTTCGAAAATCATCTAGAAAATGTCTTAATCATTTTAGCAGAGCAATATTCGTTTTATTTAAATTGCTCAGCTGTTTGTGAAAGATAAAAAACGAAGTTTTCACTACATCGATCGTAGTTCCATGAAAACTGAAGCAACTGTTACTATGATTGATTAATTCGTCATTTGTTGAATGTTGCTAATGATAGTAAATGGATTAGAGATTTCCTTGAGGAAAACCCATCATCCCTCAGTGAAGAATCTCACATGGACCCAAAAATTCCATTCTAAATCGTTACAAATCGTGTTTTTATAAATAAAACATTAGCCTGGCGGCGCTCACATGGACAAATAGCACTAACATGGCGCACTTGACAGGCAGCAGAGCATTAAAAATACGATTACAACACCCTGGAATAAATCTAGTCGCTTCCACCCCGTCGTACGTAATGCGATCAACCTTCCCCATCTTGCCCTCGTCCTAGCATAGCGGACATCCATTAGCAATATCCGTCACCGCGCACGACGTGAGGATGATGATGCCGGCTTCAAAGGCTTCGGCATTCCATCTAAAATATCCAAACCCGAGCTCATCAACATATCAGCCGATGATGGCAGGCAAGCAGGCAGGCGACAGCTGGCACTGTTCCAACGAGTGTTTAACACTTGTCGTGTGTCCGAAATGGAATTGCAATCGATGTGCAACAGCGTGGCCAAAACTGCGCCAGGGCTGGCATCTTTTGCGGCTGCTGTCCACCACCCTTCTTTCTTTTCCTTGTCAGTCCTGTCGTCTCGCTGATTGATTGTATCGTGTTGATTGCGACATTCCCGGGTTGCGATCGCGGGTGGTACGGAAATGTAGCCATCGAGTAGTCGGATCCGGTTGCAGTTGAACCTACCCTGTGGAGGCCACTTACTGACGCGCTGCCTGCTTTCTTCCACTGCAGGTCAAACGATTGAATGAGGATCCCAGCTTTCACGGGATCATCGTACAGATGCCGCTCGATTCGGAGACCCCGATCGACGGCCATCTTATCACCGATGCCGTGTCACCCGAGAAGGACGTCGATGGGTAAGAACAGAACTCGATCAATCACCGATTCGCGCCA
>NC_064877.1:17762500-17782500 GCF_943734665.1 Anopheles aquasalis
ATGGAATGTGATGATGAGAATTTGTTAATGAAACAGAAATGGCATCAAGCTCGCTCGCTCTCTCTCTCTTGGAACATACATCCGTAATGTCGTCCTGAGTGATCTCCACGTCCACCGGTAGCGATAGGTCGTGCTCGGGATAGTACGATGTGCCAGTGTTTGGATCGCATCCCAACCCTCCCAGCACACCGCACACACGCGTTCCCTCGTCGTCCATCTTCAGCACGCACCGGTGAGCAAAGATGAGCGTCATCAAAGCCGGCATGCCGGGAATGTTGGGCATAATGGTCGTCTGGCGTATGGTCAGCTTCTGGCTAATCGGATTCTCGTTAATACCGGTCGCGATCACCAGCTTCTCGTGCGTATCCTGCGGATTCGACTCCAACAGGACCGAGTTGACGGAATCCTGCTCGATGCTGACCGCCTTCAGGAAGCTCGATGCCATCGACGAATAGCAACGCGTTTCCAGCGGACTATACGGACCCCGGAGCTGCAGCGTAAGGCGCAGCAGTTCCGCCGGTGGCTCCACGATCTCCTCATCGTCATCCTCGATGTACCGCAACAGCTCGGAATCGTCGGCCAAGATCTCCTTGCGGTACTGCTCATCCAGCGCGATGTGACGCTGCACCCGGGTACGCATCTCGTGGTTTATCTTCGAAGGGTACGACTCTTCCGACGATTGAGCCAGCTTCGCCTCAATCAGCTGCTCGTTAATGGTGCGCTCTTCACCAAAGTTACCGCAACGCAGCACAACGTTCGCAACGCGATCGACGACGGAGAACACCTCCACGTCTAGCCGCGTGCCTTGAGTTTTGCTCGTTAGAAAAGCGACGCTCTCCTTCAGCCAGACGCCCGTCGGTGATTTGGCCGCCGGTGGTTGCACCTCGGCCAGTGAAGCCTCAAACACTTGCCCCGGCATTTGGCTGAGGTTGGACGGAAGTTGACGAAACGTGGAAACCTCCAGCTGCTCCGTAGCGCCGTGATCGAGGAAGAACACCGTCCAAGAGCGCCGGTTGGCAGCGAGCGTTTGATCGTGCTCAGTAATAAGCTGAGCCCGGCGGTACCGCTGCTGCTGCTCCTGCTGCTGCTGCACCGGAGCGGCCACTAGATCGTGGCGATGGAATTTGTGTTCGCGCGGGAATGGTTGGAAGTGACCGGCATTCATTTGCTTTACTATGTCCTCGAACAGTTGCACGTTTCGATCGAGCGGACGCAGATAGAACTTGCTCGGATTGCACACGTACGTTACGGTGGCTTGCAGACGGGCACAGTGTACCAGCGGCACCACGGCTAGGTGCGGATTCGCGAGAAGCTGCCGCTTAGGCACCCAGTCGTTGTCCTGCCAGTGACCGAGACCCATCTCCGTGGCGACCCGAACCGCATCGGCATGATGCATGACGCGCAGCTGCATTCCCTGCCGGGTAAGCGTCCGTATCTTGATCGCATGGTACACTTCGGGCCGGATACGACCCGGTACCTTGTACCGTTCCGCCTCACCACCGACGAAACGGACAAAGATGCGATTTTGCGATCGATCAAACTCCACCTTGATGACGGACTGTTTCGAGCGATCGCCCTCCGTTAGGAGATCGCGAATTTGCTGCCGGTACAGCGGTCCAATGTGGGTCCGGTGCTCGAAACCGCTCAGGTAGACCGTACTAAACGGATCCCGGTTACCGACCACGGAGTACGTGTTCCGTTTGCTCTCGTCGTTATCATTCGTCACCCGGCTGACGAGGAAATAGTTCGGGTAGAATGCTCCGGCCATGATCAGCTTCAGGATGATTGGTTTCTCGCGTGGCTTCCAAACGACCCGATTGGGACCGGTGATCTCCTTCAGGTTGCACATGTCCATCCGGTGCTCTATCTCGCGCACCAGCTCGGCCATATCGGTCAAGGAGCGTAGCTCCAAACCATGCCGTTTGCACCATTCGGCCGAACTGCCACCCGTCGTTGCACGTTGCTCCTGTTGTCCTCGCCACGCGGTATACGCATTCAGGATCGCGATCCCATCCGAACCCGATCCATCGGCCCAGTGCATCTTCAGGGCGAACGCGTGCTGGTTGCGCTGATTGCTGAAGATGTTCTTCGCCGACATGCCCGCCGCTATGATGATGGCCTCGGGTAGCACCGAAAACACGTACCCCAGCACGACGAGCTTCGAGAATGGTAGATCCATCGGTAATTGTGCCATCACCCGCCCGAGGTACGTCATATCACCATCGTACGGTGAATAGGATCCCCGGACGGTCAGAAACAGTGCACCGAGTTCCTTCAGTTGCAGTATCGTGTTGCAGATGTCGGAGAGATTCGGTGGATCGAGGGCAAGCCCAAGGATTGCATGCGGTGGTCCATCATCGACCAGCTTGGCCTTCAGCACGACCGTTCCCAACGGACAGCGTGTCATTTCGGGTGTAGCCATCGCCGGTATACCCGTCGTATAGTGTCGCTTCTCGATCAGACGATATACGCGCCCTTTCATCAGACGCCCCGCACGACCAGCACGCTGTTCTAGGTTGCTCCGAGGAGCCCACTGTGTCGTTAGCGCCGAGAAGTTGTTTGTCGTATCGGCGACCAGGACGCGCTGCAGACAAAAGTCAATCACTGCGGAACGGGAGGAGAAAATGGAGGAATGAATCAAAAGAGTGGACATAAAGCAGCCGTTGGCTGGCAGGACTTCTTACCAAACTTGACGTCCGGCACGGTGATCGAGCTTTCGGCGATGTTCGTCGAGAGAATGATCTTCCGGTAGCCAGTGGGGGGTTTGATAAAGACGGCCGCTTGATCCGATGCGGGCATCATCGAATGGAGCTTCAGGATGATGAACTGGGGCACGGTATACGAACCGGCATTGTTGGCCCGTACCTGCTGGAACCCATTCAACACGCTGGCCATGTGATCGATCTCACCGATGCCGGGTAGAAATATGATGATCGATGGTTTGAAGTTCAACCGCTCACTATCATCCTCGTACTCGTCGATCAACTGATCGCAGGCGTATACCGTCTTGGCCGCGATCATGTACATCTCCTCGCAGATGCCTGGCTTCCGGTAGTCCGGTAAAAAATCTCCCCGGAAGTGCGACAAATCATCCAGATAAAACACACGCAGCTCGTACGGATGCTTGCGGGCCACGTGGAGGACCGGTGGGAGCAGGTGATCCGCGTGCGGGATCTTGAAGTAATCGATAAACACCTTGGCATCGATCGTGGCCGACATGAGAATGATCTTGAACTGATTGTTCCGCGTGCCCAGCATACGGTGTGCGATGATGAGCAGAAAGTCCATATCGACCTCCCGCTCGTGTACCTCATCCATGATGATGTGGGTGAAGCGGGGTGCCGTCTTGGCGTTGATGAGCCACTGCAGCAGCACACCCGTCGTCACGAACAGAACCCGGGTGTCGTCGCTCAGCTTTTGCTTCAGCCCCACCTTGTAGCCTACTAGTGTGCCCACATCGCAATCCCGTTCCTTGGCAACGCGTTCGGCGATCGAGATGGCTGCGATACGGCGTGGTTGCGTGACCACGATGCTACAGTACTCTCCCCGTTGGTACGCCTGCTCCAGCAAAAACTGCGGTACCTGGGTGGTCTTGCCACAGCCCGTGGGGCCCTGTAGCACCACCACCGGATGCTCACGGATCGTGTCCACGATCTTCTGCTTCGATTCGTAGATCGGCAGATTGTTGGGCTCCATCGTGAACCGGTACCGAGCGAACAGCGGCTCCATCAGCTCCTGGCATTGCAGCCGGCGCAAGTGTTCCGCGTCTTCGGCCGCCATCATTGAATCCCCATCGACATCGTCGACTGCGCTGACGGCCGAAGCAGCCGGCTCCGTATCAGCAATAAACGCCTGCGGGAGGAAACATTCAAGATTAATCGTACCGCCTTTCTCTACCATGGTTGGTAGTTTCGATTTACCTTGATGAGCCGGTTTTCCTCGGCACGGGCGTAGCTGGCGCTGTACTCGGTGCCCTGCACCGGTTTCTCCGGCAGTTTGTGGGAGTTCAGCGGTTCCGGAACGACGGTCGCGTTACAGTAACCGCCTGACACGACCGTCCGCTGGAACGGTTTGCTAAAATCGAAAAAATCCATAATATCGTCTTCCTCGCTGTCCATTTTGTGTTGAAAATCGTTTCGTTCGGGATGAAAAACTGCAGAGTAAACAGAAATCGACGGCGCACTTTTTCCGGTTTTCGCGGCTCGTGTCTTTGTTGTTCAAGCGGCTGTCAAAGTGATCACAACAAAAATGCTGTTTACGCCCTGTACACACTGCACGCAGATTCTGTGCAGTGTGTACAGAGCGTTATACTGGCAGGTTCTGCGCTTCCTGATGATTTTCCGCTGTTTTTCCAAAGTTTTCCTAACTGCGTGGTACTACGTGGTAGTGTGCGGTACCGAAGCGGTTTGCTTTGATTTTACCACCGGAACGTTTTCCTTGCTGGGAGCCAGGCTGGGGTTGGAAATAATCGGCCTGGTGCAGGAAAACCCGGAGGGCCATGATTTTTCCCTTTTCTTTCTTCAAGTCGATGCTGGAGCGCTCACGCTTTCCAGAAACAAAGGTTGATTCACTTACCAGAAACATAAAAAAAACACTATTAGTACCCCAGTTACAAACAGGACTAACGCATTAGCCCTCATTGCTCTGTCCGTCACGTTCCAGCTATTCATTAGCTGTTTTAGGATGTTTAATAATGGCACATATTTTCTGATGATAAACGTCTCACCACACTTATCGTCGCAACATAAATAGTTTGTCAGTTTTGAGCATAAAAGCGTGGCGGGATCCATCTTATTTAAACATTCCCACTCCAGCCCCATCTTCGGCTAGTGGTCGCAGTTTTATGTTCAGCTTTCCTTCTCGGTCGTTCCACTGTCGCTCTTCATACGGAACAGTTCATGGAAGGAGAGATAAAGATCTGAGGGCCAATATTTTCCCCCGGATCCATCCGATTGAGCTATATTCTGTACGAGAGTCATCATCAGTCGACTACAAACAGGCATGTGCTGTTGGCTCCTTAAAAAAAAAACGGATGAAGCTACAAGGATGGTGACATCACCCAGGCGGTTATCCGACGCTTTATTTCTTTTCTCTTGGCCCGCCCGAAAGTGTATCCGTTTTAATTTACATAAATTTGCGCCCCAGTTCCACGGAACCGCAGGCGAATAACGCGGTGACGATGGGCACGAGAGCAATGGGAAAAAGCAATTTTTATCAACTCTCCCGATCCAACGCTGTTGTCCCCGTTGTATGGCGTGGGAAAGGAACGGGTTATCTTATTCATAAAAAAAACCAACCACAGCCTGCTGCAGGGCCTGCCAGCGTTGATGGCACCGGCCGTTATCTTGAGTCTGAAAGCTTTTCCCAATTTGTTGCTTCTCCGGATCCTTACTCCTCTTTTATACGCACATCCACCCCCCACCAGACGCTCACCTCACGCTAGCTAACTGGCTGCAGGACCGGACAACGAATATTAACAAAAATATGCTTACGACGAGGTCAAAGGTGACACGCTTATTTTAATGAAATCTTACAAACCACCCACTGGGGCCCGTGGGGCTCTCGGGACATCCGGAAATCGCCTCCTTGCAACCCCTTAACATCTCCCGTTGAGTGCCCGCTGACGCATAATCTGGTTGGAGCAATCTGCTTGTGCTATCGAAGCTCAAAACCGATGCGATAGTTCGTCCTCCGTTTCGTCCACTTTCTGATGAGCTGGAGTGGAGCCACTGGAGTCGTTGCTGCGGACGGTCGCATTCACCATCGGATTAAGTGACCGCTGGCGTATGTGCTCCATGAAGGCAGGAGTCAGACTTTCCTAAGAACCGGTTAAAGGATGTCAGGATGATAGCAACGAGCAGAATTGACGAGATTTGGTCAAACACGGTGGGTATTCCTCTTGAGAGTTTGCCGCCACACCACCCCGGACCCTTACCTTGCTCTTCGTCGCAAACATATCCTTGTCCATGTCGGTGAAATCCGATTCGTCCGATTGCACACTGAAAGGGCAAAGCAAAAACGAGTACGACCGAGAACGGTCATCATAGTTCGGTTTCGGTGACTCTACTGGTAGCTTACCTCAGATCATCGTAATATCCACCGCCACCACCACCATGGCGCCCATACTCGTTATCATTCAGCACCGGATTGGAGCCCTCGATGGAGAAGATGTTGGTCGTCGGTACGGTACGCGACGGTTTCCCATTGAGGTCGGACGAAATCGACCCAAAATCGGTGGCCGACAGGGCTTTCAGCTGGCGGTTGAGGCTACGAATTTTGATGAAGAACGCCACGAACAGTATGACACAGAGTACGGCCAGAGCACCGGCCACCGCAATCAGTACCGTCTGTAGCGTCTCGTTGACCTCGCTCAGCGGTTCCGACGGTGTTGGGACATTCTGGAGCGAAAGGTTGCGTGTACGCAGCACCGTCTTCAGTTCGGTGACGAACGTTCGGTTAGAGGATCGCTGCTGTATCGTGCTCGCTTCGACCGCCTGGTTGTTGAGGATGAAATGGGTACGAACGTCCGTCTCGCTGCTGCTGCCGGCCGACGGTATCTCCTCCTGCCGTTCGGTCGCAATCGATTGATCGATGTCATCGATGTTACACTCCATATCATATGCGGCCGAAAGTTGTTGGGCCAGCTACAGCAATGAGAGAGAGAAGGAGAGAGAAAGAAGGTCATTGACGGACACTTCCAACCGAACCGAATTCGTGCTCCGTACGTACAAAATCCCGGATATCCGGTTGATCAATCTCTTCGACGCTGTTCAGAAACACGAACGTCACCCGGTTCGACTCGGACACGATGTAGATCTTGGCCGTGGTCGTATCATTATGCGTATCATCCCGATCGAACGCCATGATGCTGAACTGATAGTAACCCTTCTGCGTCGGTAGCACCTTCTGCTGCAGCGTCAGCTCTCCCGTGTTCCCGTCGAGCCGGAACGGCAACGGACTGCCGCTCGGGGGCAAATTCTCACCGACCGTCTCCCCCGAACCGGCCACAATCTCGTACCGGATGATTTCATCCTCATCCGGATCGTCGGCAAAGACGCGGAACAGTGGCTTCTGGACGCGATCCTCCGTCGTGATGCCGGCCGCATAGAACCGCTGCTGGAACACGGGCGGATTGTCGTTCACGTCGTTCACCTTGATCCGGACGACGAGCAGGGCGGCCGAACTCTCGGCGATGGATGCCGGTGGACCGTTCTCGTTGTTTGTCGCCACAATCCGTATCTCGTGCGACGGTATCTCTTCCCGGTCGAGCAGAACGGCCAACCGCAGCACGTTACTCACCGGATCGAGCGCAAACAGATGGCTCGCATTTCCGTAGCTTCCTTTATCGGTTGAATGGGAATCCGGAGCGGGACGGGGGGTTAGTAATCGAGAGGCACCATGAGTGTGGCATCCGATACTCACGGTCAATGAAGTAGAACACATTTGTTTGGGCTCCCGGTGGTAGGCCGGCATTCTTCGGATCCTCGGCAAACGGAAGCTGGCGGCGTTCATCGCGTCCTTCCTCGTTTTCTGGACAGAAGAAGAATTGGAGGAAGAAGCATCAGGAAAGGAGAGGAGAGGAGAAGAGGAAAACGAAACAAAGCAAACGATTTATCGTCCCATTGGCCACTTGGCGAAAAGGCGGTGGAGGGCACCATATTTTACGCCGAGTAGTATCGTAGTAGGCTTGGCCTCGGCATTAGCAGGACGAGCGATGCTGAAAGGCGCATCGTCATGATGCGTCCACGTCGCCATCATCCTGGTCCTAGTTGGAGTTCCGAAAACTTTTCCAATTACAACCAACACAAACACGGCCAACGGCCCAGCACACCACCATACGATGGCCATTTTAATCGCGAGGTCATTAACGAACACTGATGGTTAAATGATTTCATCGCCTGGCATGATGGGCAGGCGGAGGCGAAGAGATAATTGTACAATCAGCGGCAACGGAATTGCTTCCGCTCGGGGCAACGGTAGCTCCGGGGTCGAAAGAGGAGATATTCGATTAAATAATTTTCCACCCCCCGAGGGAGTCGCCTGGAAGGGTGTGTTCCCCGGGTTACCTGTAAAGTCGGTGTCAAAGGTTGGCTCGAGGAAGGCCGGTTCACCGGTCATGTCGATGAAGACTACATTAATCTGTACCTCGGTGCGCTTGTCACCACCATCCCGGGCGATAACAGTCAACTGGAGAAGAGAGGGAGAGAGACGTTGTAATATCGATGTTGAGATGGAAACCGAACCGATTCAATGCCCTCGGTGTGGCCGCATGTACTTACGCTATAATTCTTCGGATAGGGCTGCACCGCCAGTGCGTTCTCCAGGACGAGCTGACCACTTTTACGATCTATTTTATCGATCCTAAACACTTCGTGATCCTTATCCCCTTCTGGTAGGACGTAGAGGAAGAGAAGATAGAGAAAGAGAGAGAGTCGTAATTTATCCTCGCATCCCATTAGACGCAAGCGCGCGCGCGCGATTGCTTACCGTTGGTGCTCTGGAGCGTGAAGCTAACGTCACCGTAAATGCCACCATCATCATCGATGGCACTGAAATCGGGCAAAACCGACCCATTGGTGTCGTTCAGGGGGCGTCCATTGTACAGTGATTCGTATCTGCGCAACGACCAACGCGTTAGATAAACACACTCCCGCCGAATGGAATGGTGTAAGGTTAATGGTTACTTACTTGAGACGTAGCTGTGAGTTACGAACCGGATAGACGATGGTTGGGGCTTGATAGTTGAAAGGATTTATCACCAGCTCGTAATCGCGCGTCCGACAGTTGTCTCGGCCCGGCTCCGGCAGGGCAATTATGGGTTCATATTCACTGCCACGATCACATGCCTGGGAGAAAGGATAGTTTAAGCAACATTTCATGGCCCGACCGACCGATAGCTTACTTCGATTCGCACCGTCCAGTCACCGTAGTAACCCTTAAAGTCCTTGGCCGCCTTTAATGTGGCGTTGTATTCGTTCACACTCTCCAGCAGAAACAGTGAGGTGCCAATATCTAGAACAGAACGTACGGAAATCGTCAGAGGACAAATGGTTTGAACGGGAAATTCCTGTTTCAGGTTCCAGTTCTACCTACCTGGTGTCACCTGTCGAATGTAGTAGTTGATTTTGGCATTCGGCGTAAGTCGGTCATCCCGATCCTGCGCTGCCAGGTCCGCCTTGATGATGTAGCCCGTCTTTACGTCCTCCGATATCTGGGAACTATCGTCACCGAGCTCCGGTAGCTCCGGATAGTGATCATTGATGTCGAGCAGCGTTAGTAAAATATTCGTCGACACACGGTTCTGAACTGAAGTGTACCGAAGCAAACGGGCAGCTAAGAAGGTCCCTACGATCACGAAGTAATTCCTGCTTACCATCATAACCCCCCGCATTGTCGACCATCACCACGTTGATCGTGATGCTCTCCAAACCGCCATCCCGATCCAGCGGTTCGTTATTTTCCTTCACGTACACCTGTCCCCCGCTATTGACCTCGAAGTAGCGCTGCAACTGCGCAAAGTCCCTGTAGTTGATCTCGTACGACACCGTGTGGTACGCCACGTCCCGATCCTGATCTTTACCTTCCACCCGCGCCACCACACTCTTCGATGGCAGCTTCTCGAACTGGAACACGCGACCATCGTCGGGGAAGGGATCGTGATACGGTAGCTTGTTGTTGGTGTCCATCAGGACGATCGTAAAGACGTGACTGGTACTGAACAGCCAGTCCGAAACGGTCACAGTCTGTAGCACCACGTCGATGGGTGGCGTATCGCAGTCGATCGTTCGATTTCCCTCGACACGTATGATGCCATTCTGATCGATGCTCATCCATCCTTCATGCTCTGGATTGACCGGGCTAGAATCCGGGAATGCGTCTAGTAACAGTAACTTCCTCAACGGCCACCACACCAATGATCGGGCTTACCTCATGGAGAAAGTGATTTCATTGTTCCCCGGACCGTCGATGTCGTAGGCGATAATGTTACCGATCGTAACCCCCGCATCAGATCGCTCTCTCACCGAACGTACCACGGTCAGTGTGGCATTATCGAATTCCGGTGCATTATCGTTCACATCGTCAATCTGCACCGTAATCGCTACCTCCACCGAGTTCGGTAGAATCGTTTGGTTCCGATCGATCAGGCGGATCATCAGGAACAGTGTGTCGTACATTTCGTAATCAACGTCCTTCTTAAAGCTGGGATTCACCCGCAATGTCCCAATCGTGCGCTGTTGGTTTACGCGCTCCTCGCGGATGTAGAAACAGCTGGAAGATAAAGACAGTGTTCCGGTGCGTTACGCTACACTCTCGTTATCAGATTCCGCGATGGTTGTTACCCTTCGTAGGTGTCTTGTTTGGCGCGTACTCCACTCTTGGTACCGTAGCTACTGCTCCAGTCGATGCTGAACTGTAGGTCGGCCTCCGTATCCGGATCGGTACCGATGATCTCACCAACCTCGGACTCCCCAATAATGACCGGTGACTCGGCCACCGAATTCTCCAAAATATGCAGCGTACCTCGGGGCTTTATGTGAGGAAAAATTAAGCGTCAACTGAATGGGCATCACTTTCACCACCACTCCACTGCTTACCAACGTGATCTGTGGCGGTTTGTTGTTCACATCGATCACATTGATCGAAAGCTGGGAAAATATCCGATGCAATGGTTCATTTCGCTCGGTTTTCAGTTTATCCTGGGCCTGCAGCTGCACAATAACCTCCTTCGCGATGTCATAATCAAAGATGTTGCCCACCTTCGTACGAATCTGGAAGCTATAGCTCGGTACGCTGTCTACCAGCACGATCGGTAATGCTACGATGTCCACACTTTCGCCAATCCGCCCAAGTGCCGTTAGGGTGATCCCATCATCAATATCCCGATCAGTGACGGTAACTTCCGCCAACAGCTCGTCCACACCGATGGTTTCCCGCACGCTGACTTCGTACTCTTCATCGCTGAACGCAGGAATCTCATCGTTCCAGTTCTTCAACTTAATCGCGATCGTTTGCACTCGAACGTGCGACGGTTCACTCGGTTCCTGGGCCGTCACGTGCAGCTGAAAGCTTTGCCGGGGAGGATCTTCAAAGTCCAGCTTCGAAGCATCGTTAATGTTCACGGTGAACCCGGTCCGCTGATAACCGGTCGAGGGAATGATGGTAAACGAATCCGTGCCCTGCTGCTCCTGACCACCAACCGTTTCCGTGAGGCGTACCGTGTAGCGTGCGTTTTCACCCAGATCACGATCATCGATGATGAACTGCTCAAAGTCCAGCTCCATCACCGTGTTCTCCCAAAACTCCTGCTCGACCGGGCGCACTTCAAACTCTGGAAAGCAATCGTTTTTGTCCTCCAGTATGATGGCACCATCGATGCTGGTGCGGTTACTGGGATTGTGGCACTTGTATGCGGTGATCTGGGGAGGGGGGGGGGGGGGGGCAATCCGTCCTGTCAACAGTTGGTCAACGTGGTACGCAACACAACGCAATGAACTTACCGTGAACGAGTAAAGCTCGTTCTTTTCCGTGTCACGATCGATTGGATTCACGACCATTTCGCCGCTCGTTTCACCGATGGAGAAGTACTTTTGATCTGGTAACGGATACGCAGATTAGGAGCAGAGTGACGGTATCGCACCCGTAACCCGGATGCCGCTTCCGCTATCGGCGGCGATACTCACAATCGAGCACCAGCGTTTGCAGTGTGTAGCAGATAGGGTTGTTTAGCTCCGTGTCGCTATCGATAGCGATGACGGTCGTGCGAAACTCTTCCTTCTCCATAATCCGCTGGGTGGTGAAGGGGCGCGTAAACGTCGGATTACGGCTATCCACATTCCGGACCTTGACGATGGTGTTCATCTTGAACGAGTGCGTCTGATCCAGATCGTACACGGTGGTGATGAAGTTAAACAGTGACTTTTCCGCGTAATCCAACTGTTTCTTTACCCTGGAAGGGGGGGAGTTAAAATGGTTGCACGAAAATGAATTTAAATTTGATACTCGATCGAATCAGTGGAGAAGGTTTGCTTAATGGTGGGGTATAATATTAATTTTTTTAGAACCGATTATATCTTTACATTTTTCCAATAATGCTGGTAAATTTTAAGAGTATCTTGTATATTTCTTGGATTAATCGAGGCAAAACTTGCAAAAATTATGATTTTCGAAAAATTGCGCGCCTCATGCGCATCACTCAATGCAGCTCGCTAATTTGAAGCGAGTTTTCAATCAATTGTCCCCAAAATACATCCAAATATACTTGAAAAGTTTTAGTTTATTATGGCATTTGCAAAAACCACGTATAGAATGATAGTTTTCTAACAATAAATCGTCAAAAAGGAACCGTTTTTAGGTCCAAATTCAAAAGACTTGCCCTTTTAAGCGACGAACCCCGTTTGATCATTCATCACTCCTTTCTAAACTTGATGTTATGGATTTAAATTTTTAATAAATCTGCCCCAAAATTCAACCAAAGAATCTTGAAAAGATGTAGTTTAATATGACATTATTTTGAAAAAATAAAGTTGAATGGTTTCTTCACAAAAATACGCCAAAAATTAGCCTTTTTTTATCCGAACTTTAACCATAGCTACCCCTTAAAGCCATAAGCTACCCCTTAGCAAATTCAATGCGGGTATTTCAAAAAGGTTCATCTTCCAGTCAGTCAGTCACAGCCATCGGCCATCGCTAGCATCTGAAATTGGATACAGCAAAGATGACTGCAAATTCAAAGCAGGCACATTTGCACACCTGAAGCTGTTATCCCCTTTCCGCTTCTCTCGTATTTCGTTCGAGGAAAACGAAATTAAAATGTAATTATCCCCATTCGCAAATCACCAATCGATAGGTAATTGAACATTGGACATGTTTGAAATGTTGCGCTTGCCATTTTTTTGTGCTGCAAATCATCCAGTTTGCCACTTAAGAAGATTAGAATGCGTCCATTCATGGTAACCGAACACCATTGGGTTTAGTGTTCGATAAGCTTGATAAAAGTGAAGCTACGATGCACAATGATAATCCTCTCTCGTTCTCTTTGATGTCCAACGTATTGGAAACAGGACGACCACCATAGAGAATGGTTCTAGTTTCCCTGTGTGTTTTTTATGAACCTCCATTTCGACTTACCGCAGGTTGTAGAGTATGTTATGGTTAGGATCCTCCGGGTTACCCTCCGGTACCTCCCAGAACTCAAAATGCTCGTTCGCGACGGCATCTTCGATCTCGAACGACAGCTCGTTCGTGCTGGAGTTGAGAATGTTGCCCTGTTCGAACCCGTCCGCATGGTACACCTTGAACAGACAGTCCGATGTGAAGTCCCGGCGCAGCTCGCTGATTTCGCAGTAGTTCTCCGCCGTCATTACCGGTGCATTATCGAGCACGTTGACCAGCTGCACCGGGATGATGTAGGGCCGGGAGGCATCCTCTACGCTCAGCTGTATTAACGGTGCCCGCTGGTCCGGTACCTCGTAGTCCTGCCGTCGGTTTACGTTGACTGTCCAACGGCCATCGTTGGCGCGTGCCACCGTAGCACCGAGACTGCTGGGTGCGGCAATAATGCTTGGCTGTGCCGTACCTGCCAACCGACCGACCGACCGACAGAGGGGGAAAACAAAGACCACCAGAGCGTGTAAGCTACTTAGTATTCCCGGAGTGACCACGGTCACGTCAAACCGGTGTACCGGTGGTCACTGAGAGACCCCTAGGCTCCCTTGCCCTTACCCTTGTAGTTGAGATAGAGCATCACGTACGGTGTTGGCATCTCTTCCACCATCCACACATTCTGTAGCGTCAATGCGGGTTCGTAGGCACCGAGTGAAATGTTTTCCTCGTTTCCCGAAACAAACCATGGATCCGTCCAGTCCTGGGCAAGGACAGCTGTCCGTGATGGAGGCCCGGCAAGCACCAGCAACACCGATGCCAACCATGCAAAGTGGTTCTGTGGAAACTGGAAGCGAAAAGGCGTATGAAAAACGTGCTCGCCTTTAAGCTTTGTATCTGGCTTTAAGTTTAACGCAGCACGCACGACACGACAATGTAGTAAAGCAAAATGTGTGCCCTTCTGTAGTGTTTTGGGCTGGAGAAAGCGAGCGATTCATCTCGGAAAGCGAACCATCAATCACCTGCCCGGACACATGACATATGCAATCGTCGCGACCCATTCATAGCTGTCACAGGGTACGCTGCCGACTACAACATCTAATGACTTGTCGTGCGCCGAAAGACGCGCGTTACGACCAGCGGCACTTGGGAGGCGCTCAAGCGGCAGACAGCACTTCCGGCGGTGAGTGCGATAGTACCACAAAGACATGAGGCAGCGCCACCGTTCCGTTGTGCGAACGGTGCAAAGAAGGCAAACAATTAATGAAGATTGCTATCAATGGTAAGCCGCACTGATAAGACAAGAAATCAAGGGCTGGTGGCTGGTGAGTGATTCCCGTTCCGGCGTAATTAGGCGCTATCCTATAGTGATTGGCCGCCCGTATTGTCGTCCGCTTGTCCGCGATCAAAGATAAGGGACCCATTAGGGCGAGGGAAGGTGGCTGCCGGTGATTCACTTGACAGGCTGCACACTGAACACTGGAACTGGAGGAGAGCCGGATGGGTTTGGTGGTTTGTGGTTCCGAATGCTGCTCTTTACACATTAGCCCAGTGACATGAATGTCGGAGCGTATTGGATTACACTTTATTACCATCACTGAAACACCGATCGACCATTGCATCTTTCGCGGTTTAAACCCCTTCCGCAGGGGATGAAGAACATGTGGCACTGCGTTACGCTCACGGAAGGACCAATCCAACTATCCGGCTTTTCCTACGAAATAGATTCTTCTGAACACTCTCTCTCTTCTGAATCACTACTAAAGCACTGCCACTGTGCACCTGCTACCCCGCACGAAGGGTGAGTATTCCGGTCAAACAATAATGATGAGTGAAGCGACCACTCTCGGTGGATACCGATGACTGACTCGAATGGTCAGTCGATTGCCATCGATGGCCCCTCGATGGTGATGATGTCCAAGTGGCCACGAGGAGCCCCAGATAGTGTGGTTCGTTATCGGACGCGCGGGGCAATTTCGATTGCCTTTCTTCTTATTAAAAACACCCCCAACGCCACGGTAGATAAGATAAGACGAGCGTGATGCGAGTGTATCACTCATTCGTAAGCTCATGTTCTTCGGCCTTCGTGTTGAACGGGTTGTCGGTTTGCACGATCATGGAAAGGAAATTCCGATATCTTCCCAGGCGCCGTTTAAATGTGGAATGCACCGACAGGAAACAGAGGCGTCACATGTTTGAGAGATAGTAAAATGTTATCGGGAATAGAACCGTGGGGAAAAATCAAACAGACACTTGGGTTTGTTTTGAAGAGAAATAGGTCAATTTCAATATTTGTTATCCAATATTTCCAAATTGTTCGTTCAATAAATTGTCTGCGATGACGTCTCTGCTATCGACTAACGTAAAGCTCGGTGGTACAATAATAGACCAATACAAAACCCTTTCAAAGAATTACAACTTTTTGACGGTCGCTCAGTTGCATTAAGCAAATGGGGACGGCCACTTTATCGGTTAGACGCCATCATAAACCTCGCTACAAAGTTTAGACCACAATAAACTGAAGCTGTCGAGACACTCTGGGAAGCGAGGGAGAGGGAACAAGCGAAAGTTATTCCGACCGCATACTTATCGTGCAATTTTTCACTCATAATGCCTATCGCATCGTCGACCGCTGGCAACCATCAGGGTGGAAGTAATGTAATAAATGCCACCGAAAGCTCACGCGGGTACAACAGAAGGATCAACTTTTGAGAAATCTCGTCACCAGCCATACCAAGCCAAGGAACACGAAGAAGAAGAAGAAGGCGAAGAAGCATTGTATCAAATATCACAGCAAAACTGTTTGCGCTGCTTGCTCGAGTGAATGATTAAAGATAAAGTTCCGTCTCTGCTTGTCGCCGCAGCAACGATACACTAGCGAAACCTTGCTCCATTCTCGATCAGCCGGCTGCTGGTTGTCAGCTAAATGGCGAATAAACTTTATCATCACCGCGATAGTTTTCATAATGCAATTTCATTCAATTTATTAGCGATTGTTGTCGAGAGGATGATGAGAGAAAGTTTTCTAGAATTACCCAGTGCGTTCATCAGTCTCGAGGAGAAAGTTGAACCTTCTAATTTTTGAAATCATTCCCGTTGGAGTGTGTGAAGCTTCCTGTTTGATTATAATATTTTCGGCATCAGAGAAAATCCCCCCGGGCTACCGGGACGCTTCAAACTGGTGAGGTAAAATTAGATTTCATTACATGCTTCTTTTGTTTCCTCTCATTATGGAAATACATTACGAAACGCACGGCTTGAAGTGGTAGTCCGACGAGTTCGCACACAACTCCAGGAAACACCAAGGATTCTGGGAAGCCATTTGAATTCTAAATGAAAACTGAAGGAAAAAATCTCCTTGCCTAGGGCCTGGTCATGCAATGGTACCGTGTGCCTTTCTCTCAGCAGTCAAACTCGATTAATCTTAAGCATCTGAGATAATTGAATTACGCGCAACTTCCTTTCCCGTCCTTAGGTGGCGTAATGTGCGTGCGTTGGGCACCGCGGAGTGACACTCGAGATCCACATCCGTTTATATATTGCCGTGCCGCAGCAGAGCCGAGTGGTTCGCTGCAAAAACCCATCCATCAGGGGCACCTGTGCGATCGAAGGAGCCTACTAGCTCGCCGAACCAACCGCTTTGCGCCAGCGTTCGCACGTGCTACTTGATCCGTTATTTTGGTATTCATTTTCTGGATTTTGAAGAACTCTCCTTCAAGGGGTCTCGGGTTTCAGCAGAATCTTCAGCCGAGTTGAAACGGTTCCACGTTGGGTTGATGTGAGCCCACAGGAGACGTGTTATGTAGTCGATCCCAGAAGACACTCTATTCCGGCGGAAACTTTGACTTCCCAAGATGCTGGCAAGTGTCAGGACAAAGTTTGTCCCTCATTGCGCCCTCCCTTTAGGTGCTTATTCGATATCGTATCGTCGCACCGTTCCCGACGTTAAACACACCTCAGACTTTGGGACTTCCCGTTCTGCCACATGCTGCGGTCAAAGCAGCGAAACCTCTTTCGGAATAGTTTTGTCAAACAGAGCGACACGACTTTGTCTATTTCGGTGACATCGGCTAATCCTTTGCAGACACCCGGTTTTATCCCTTTCATTACCTTTATTAATAACGGGTCGGTTGGCCGGTCGGTCGGTTAGATAATGAAAATTGTAAACGATAAACTTTACCATCTGTCACAACCATCATCCTCCATTCGGAGCCCTCGGTGGCTCACACTTCAGACGTCACGGGAGACAGAAAACAACGGGATAATTATCTGACAGCCATGCCCATTGCTCTGGATAAACCGCACTCACGCTCGCACCTTCCCACTTGAGCATAATTTGCGAGCCAAATCGATCAGGGAATTGTTGATGCTGGAAGGACCGGAAGGTTGACGGACCCCTGTTTTTCGGGGCTTTGGGTGTTGGATTAAATTATTGTTTTATTGTTCTGTCATCTAATCCATTCGTGCCTTCGTTGACTTCTACAAATAATAATAGCTTCCTGCTTCCCCGCTTGGTTGCTGATTTGACTCGGCTGGACACGGACAGGCGGAAGGGCAGACATCTCGTTATTGATTAAGCAATTACCAGCCGGCCACCCAGCATCAGCATCGGCTGCTGTTGTTGATGCTGCTACTGAAGAGGTTTTTTCACTGTTCGTGGTAACAATCGTGAGACCAGGGCGACAGCTGGGACCAGAAATCGAACAATTAAAATCAGCGCTGGGTGGTCGTGGCGCTGGGTGGGGGCTTGGTTCCGCCATGCTACTTACCAATAACGATGGCACCGATCATGACGAAGGGTGGCAGACAGCCGAGTGCCATCAGATAGGGGAAAACGATGTTACCGATTATGGAGCCCGTACGGCCGAACATCATCGTCAGCGAGACGACCATCGTTCTGTGGAGCGAGTGATGGGGTGAAAGTGAGAAAGTTTCCGCCAAGTGCTCCATTAGCAGGTCAGGGGGTTAGTTGTGAAGCTGTGTCGGGGGGCTCTATCCTTTCTCCCTTTTTACTTACCGCATCGAGGTGGGAAACATGGCCACTACCGATCCGACCAGGGCCGTCGATGCTATGCTGCAGATAGTGATGTAGCTTGCCGATAGCGTCAGCGTCACGAGCGAGCTACGTGCCCAGTAGAGTGCCGTCCCACTGGTTCCGGCCAGCAGCAACCCGTACACTAGGTGACAATGAGAACCAGAAGGGAGGCAAGTGAGACCATTATGTTTCGTTTTGAATTCTAATTATGATACTGTGGTCCATGTGCTAAGAACGTAGATTAGTGGAACATACGAGGGCTAAACTCATATTCACAGACACCCTAGCAAACTTTCTTTCACTCTTTCTCTGTCTATTCCCCATTAAAGTTCTGCGGATGGCTGGCCGAGTTCGCTTGAAGTTCAGAATAAGTACCAGCAGAAAGCAATTTTGTCGGAATTCCGGTGTCACCCGTATGCTGAGTTGTGCTCTATGTGTCTGCTTGCAGCCTTTGTTCACCCGGGCTGGAACCATTGTGAGCCGTTTTCAATGATTTATGTACAACTTTGCTACACCTGAATCTCTGTGGAATAACTTTCGCTACGTCGTTTCCATAGACACGTGGAAGGCCAACTGTTCTTTCGAGAGATGATGGAAACAGTTCTGCTGTCACCGAAAATTGCGATTCAATCTTCTACTCCCAACTCCGGTGAAAGCTGAGATGCTGAATGGAACACATGGCCTGCATGGCCGGTGGTGTGTCTGATTGACACAGACCAAGAAAATGTCGAGAACAATTTGTGTGACACTGCCATTTGTCGACGGGAATTCGGTTCAGCAATTCAACGTTTGGAATAGTTAATCATCGTGTGCGTGACCGGCCAGAAAGCGTTCGTCAAAGTGGGCACTGGAGTTTGACGACGAAATCGTGGAAAGTTGCGAGTCAACGATTGTCTGCGATTGTACGCTGACTGGCTATGCATGGTGCAGGCTTTTTTTTAAATAGCCGCCATAAAGTCTGGAGCACATTTCACGATTTTCATAAAATATGTAATCCTCACTGCATTCTGCCATTGTTGCACTTAAACTGGTGACGTATTTGATGTTTAGCCGTTCAATAAATCGTCAAGGATACTCCAGGCAGACGGTGCATGTGTTACCTCGAATACAATGGGACCACGGCAGCTTCAAAATCTTTGCGATGCGGACAACTCTGCTACTGCATTCTAATGATTGTACGATGTCACCATTGTCTTCTATGCAAATCAACCAAATGTAAGCAGCCGTTTTATGGCACTATATCAACAGTCGATCGATCGAGTTCGACCCGAAAATGGCCGCGTGGTAAGATGGCAAACGTCACTGTAAACATGGTATCGAGCATCGAACGGGCTAATCCTTTTGCAAATGCAAGCAACCAAATCGAGGACATGGGAGATTCGGCGCATGCCGGTGCACGTACTGTTTATTTTCTTCGGAAATCACTCCGAACCGACGGCAATCGGCCAGCTTCACATAGTGGCTACGGCACTGTGCCGTCAACAAAGGGAATAAACACCATCGAGTGCTTTCATCATCGATGTCAATCGGTTCGGTTTGTTTGAAGAGTGCGTCTCTTGGTTCGTTACTAGCTACCGAGATCAAAACCAAACCGGTTCACTGTAGACTAACGAACTCACGGGAAACGCACTGTTGACAGTTTTGTGTCCTTTGGCTTGGTTGAGGTTACGTATCGATTTCGAATCTCCGATGGTCTCACCATACGCGCCTCCCACCGGGAGTATGATTTACATTTTTCAAGAGATATTTCCGCTAAAGCTCAATCAAGTGGTACATTTATATGGAAATAACTTTCCGCCTGCCCGCGGGGAATTGGGAATTACGATGCAACGCAGTTTTTGGGACGGAATTCAATTAAACAATG
>NC_064877.1:17787500-17817500 GCF_943734665.1 Anopheles aquasalis
CGCTCATAAATCGCGGTACCCACCACGAATAATGGGCGATCAAAGTAGACTCATAAAATGGAGAACCGGAGTGCCAGGCTGTCAATTTGATGTAGAACAGAACAGAACGGTTTTTCTGATAACGCGTTAATTGATCTGTCTCGTTCTTGTCAGTTTCATTGTGAGTTCAAGGATGAGGAGAACATCTTGGGGCTGTCTGGAGGTCGATTTAGAAGACCATGGTTGCGAACAATGATACAAACAATCCCTCGAAACCAATAGATAGTTTTTCTCGGTATCACTTTGCAGCTCACAATGTTGCACGCGGCAGAAACTGCTCCCCCTTTCCATCAAACGACCAGCAAATGGCGCTAATGGTGTTAGCATTGGGCATGTCGAGCGTTCTGCCAGCTGGAACAGATGGCTTAACCAATCCATCCTCCTGTTCCCCACGATGCCATCGAGCTGATGCGTGCAAATCAAGGCCCCTTAAGTTCCAGGCTTCTCCAGGGCTCAAGGGTTCCATCAAAAGTTAATCCTCGGGTGGGCGTGCGAGCGAAGGTGCGTCAGCATTTGCTACAAGTTGCGATGGATTGCGATTCCTCGCCGCTTGGTCATCCATCTATCTCTCGTTTCATTATGATACATCACATACAGACAGGCACGCACACAGGCAGGAACACTTACCAAAAGTTCCATTTCCAATGTCGA
This sequence comes from Anopheles aquasalis, assembly GCF_943734665.1. NCBI lineage: Eukaryota > Metazoa > Arthropoda > Insecta > Diptera > Culicidae > Anopheles > Anopheles aquasalis. The sequence continues at coordinate 17,788,191 of NC_064877.1, forward strand.
GATCCCAGGACTGCGGAATGATAAGCCAGGCCATGGCGGGCAGCAGCATGTTGGCGGCGCTGTAAAACACACCCAGCACGATCATCACCCGGGACCGGTGCTCCAGACTGTGGAACTCGGACAGATACGCCATCAGGACGGCAAACGGTCCACAGATGCTGAAAGGGCCGGGAACGGTGGAAGAAAATGTTTGAATTTGAAGCAATTGAGAGCAGTTCCGCATTAGTTCTTCGTCTACCTCGTCTCTTTCTCTCTCTCTCTCTCTCTCCTCTTTCTATGTCCTCGGTTTCATCCCTTTCCTTTCTAACCTACATCATCCTGTTTCTGCTTCTCCACAGAGTTCCGCTGCTGGCTGCTCAAATCTGGTCTGGCCAATCTACATCACGTGGATTTTCCGGAAGCCATCAAAAGTTAGCACTTCCATAAATGACGTTTACCTCCCCCTCCCCACCACTGCCAGATGCGAGAACGATGAACGAACTTTATTTCCGGTCAGCGCTCGCCGGATTGCCGCGACCTCGTTCACATTCTCGTTCCGTCATTCGCCTGGTACCATTCGATGGAATTGATCGTTCATTATGGGACCTTTATCTTCGATTCTTCGATGGTATTTGCCATCCCACCACCCCCTGCGTGTCATCACATTGGGGGAAAATGATCGAACCCCGCAAAGGACGGGGGAACAAACAGAAATCGGAGGAAATAAACACCATTCGGAAGCGTACTGATCCATTGCAGTGCCCCTGGCGCCGCCTCGCTGGCTATCTCTTTCTCTTCCTCACAGAATTGTTTGGATTCCCTTTCCCCAACTTTCCACGGTTCTTCTATCTGTTTGCTTCCACCTGGAATGGCTTATCGTTTCCGGGCTAAACGGAATTGATGGCATTCTTTTGAGCTACCTTCGCTTCCGGTTCATCTGACATTTGCAACCGACTGTCTGTGCCATGTGTTTCGCACCAGCAGTTAAAATGAATAGCCGGGGCTGCAAAGGGATCCAAGGGACCGCTGCAAAAAGCAAACCGTCACGCTTCACCGTTTTATGAACCCTTTCTAAGCTCCTTCCCGAGTCATGACGCTAGTGTCATGTTCAGCAAACTGCCTCAGGTAAGCGATAGTCTTAAATTACTATTTACTTGAGCGGCGATTTGCACTTCCATCATAAACAACTCCTGTCCGTTCGCTGGCGCCGTCCGAGCGGCCAGTGTTCGCGCCCGTGAAGTCTCCTCTTGACCGAACGATACCCTACGATGCCGACACTGATAAACGCTATGATAACAGATCAGCAGCAACAGCAGCAGCAGTGAGCTTGAAAACGCAATTTCCACCTCGTTCGGAGCTAATGTCGGAACACAGTTTTCACGCCAAGCGAGTGGCTCTCTCTTTTTCTCTTTCTCTCTCTCTCTCTCTCTTTCTCTCTTTCTTTCTCTCTCTCATTCTCTAGATTCTATTCTAGCGTCTCGTTGTACCGCGGACGATACTTACACAAAGCCACCCATAAATTTGAACACCATTATCGTGACCACATTCTGGCTGAGGGCGCAGAGCACGTTGAAGGTACTGTCCAGCAGGAAGCCGACGACCAGCAGCCGCTTCCGGCCGTACGTGTCGGACAGGAAGCCCCAGAGAAAGGCGGAAGAGATCATACCTGGGAGCGGTGGCGGTGACGAACAGACACACAAATTGAAAACGTCTTGCCCTGTGGCCGTGGCTCCGCTCCCCGTGGTCCTTACCGGTGTAGGTGATTGCATTCAGCATGCCCTTGTCGGCGAGCGAAAGGTTGAGGTCACACTCGGCACTCGGCAGCACGTACGACATCGTGGTCGTCTCGAAGACCGTCGTCATGCAGCATGGCATCGCGATCAGCAGCAGGATGTAGTTGAACCGTCCGTACCCGGTGGCCGCGATCGCCCTCTCAAAGTCGGCCGGCGCTGTGCCGAGAAGATGTTGTTGCTTTTTAATAATAAACAGTTTTATTAACCTCGTTTCGTCGGTCGGGGTGTGTTGTGTGGGGTTTGACAATGAATTTATTATACGGTACGGACAGATGGCAAAGTAGAGCATAATTGGACCGGGCCAGCTTTAAACGAATGGTCCAGGCGCTTCCCTTAGGAGGTGCAGGATGATGATTTGTTGTACCGTGTAGTGGTTGGTGTCATATCCATATCCCGGGGCCAATATGTTTGCTCTTGCTTTGTATGCAAATTGAATAGACACTTCTCTGTGCAGCTAAATCCTATCATTCAACTATAGTCCCGTAGTTCGAGTGTGTGGTGTGGACAAATCATCATCATCATCATCATCGAAACGCTTAGAGAGCTTAAACCTCTTCATTTCAAACATTTGCATTTCTAGGATCAGTTCAGTTTGCTACACATAACAGTGGCACCACCACCCGGATGCTGACACTCGACCATAATGATGTGTAAATTCAATTTGAAATGCCAATATGGCTCTGGCACTGGATCTGGTGCCTCTCTACATCAATGAGGGGGATAATATCGATCCAAATGCATTGATGCGCCGCACCGGATAGCGTCTGCTTCGACAGTCACCGTAGGGAATCAAAATACCGAATAATGTGTAGCGCGCCCTGTCATGTTCTACGCCCGGAACACCGTGTACAACCGGTAACCGGACGGACATCAGATCCAAGTGTCCCAAAAACAACCGTGACATTGTTGCCCGTTGCGCCTAATTAGAATTGCCGTATGCATCATTAGAGAGCGCCTCTAACGAGCGTTAGCCGTATAATGACGACCGACACGACCTGTTGTTGTGGCTCGCGCCAGTTGTAAAATCTCCACCCCATCGCCATCCGCAAACCATGTTTTCTTGTTCCCGATACTTGAGTTTTACGATAATGGTGAACAGCGGCCTTCTCGAACGGGCGAACTTTCGCGCGAAATGGTCTCACCAATTTGTCGCTGATGTCAACGACGGCTCATCCTCACTTACCATCGTCTTGGCCCGTTGTCAGCTTCTCTGGCTCATTGATTTCGATGACTTTCGAGGGTCTTTTTTCTTTTGGTGGTTCCATGGTGCTTCAGCTACGTGCAGAATATCACCTCGACAACACTTCTATCACTATCGATTATCACCACGATCCGACTATCAGTTCGTAGGTTGTACCGCGTACCAGTTCATGCTACTGCCACAGAATTCGAAATTCGTGTCAGTCCCGCGAGACGCACTGGAGACTACTACTACTTGGTAGCTCTACTGGATAGCTCACACTGGCGCTACCCGCTACTCATCCGTTATATAGCTAATCCCACCTCTCCCCAGTCACATTGCACATTGTTTTGTGACTCGTCTTGGGCTTGACACACCTGTCACACCATCCGCCGGGGGCACACCGCAACGCCCGGGTACTGATAACGATCGGTGAGGGATTTGGAAAGCATGCGTTCAGCAGATGATACGAGCACACACCGCAGCAGCCCAGTAGCAGCAGCGGCAGCATCGTAAGTTCGCGCGCAAAACACGCCATCCGAGCAAAGGAGGCCAAGATCTCCAAACGGGGCACTTGCGTTCGCTCCCAAGATACGCGCTTCGGTGGATAAAGAGGCGGCAATCGGGCGAGTGAGCGAGAGCGAGACCGACTTCTTCGTACTCGGTTTGTTTGGTTTGGATAACGGAAAAGTACTTCTGACAGACTTCTGGCTGGCCCCGGGTGTTTGTGGATTGTGCATTTCAACAACGAACTACAAAACAAACTCCCGTGGAGTGGCGTGGCGTGGATGGCTCGACAAAATCAAGTTGTACTCTTGTGTGCGATGCAAGAAGAACAACGATCCTCGGGCCTTAGAAAATCCCTTCTTTCCCACGGTTCTGCTCGTCGTTTGTTCTCAGCGTTGTTTTGTGAAGCTTTCCTTAACATTTCTCAGCAGGTAATATGCTAGAGCAGAGTTAAAGAAGGGAAGCGAAAGAAAACTTTAACCCACACAGAACAAACATCACGTTTTGTCGAACGTTGCGGAGCCGACATCACGTGGGATGCTTCGGTCAATTGGATGCCAAACCCAGGGTGGATGCTGTAACATTATGCAATAAGAACGTGGGCAAGATTGTGCTCGTACCTCCTTCACCATCTCAACAAAAAAAAAGCACACACTGTGCGGCCACAGGACAGTTGAAGATTGGCCCACACGGTCCGCGGTCGGTCGGTGGCAAATTTGTGGAAACGTACCATCAAGACGTCCACGGTACGGAATCCATTCTGCATTATTCATCTCTGGAGACCAGGCCCAAGAAGAGTGGGTAGTATCTGGTGTGGGGTTAAAGCAAACTTTCCATAAACTGAATCCACCTCCCAGAATGCACTGGCCACACGGCCAAGCTTTGCATTAGCTTTGACTTTGCAAATCGCGGTTCGGTGTTCGGTGTGGCAACCGCTGGCAGCAAGCCATGAAAACACTTCCCATCCAAGGGGGGGGGGGGGGGGGAGGGGACGCTTCACGAGGATTCGTTGGATTACGGTGACGCCACTATCAAGGCACTTCAATTTGATTGTGCCGACTGAAGTGCCTGGAGCGGACATGTTTTTCTATGCAAAAGTGCTGCGAAGCGTGCAAAGTCTTCTGCAGAAGATGCAGCAGCAGCAGCACAAGAAAACCATCTTATTTTCTCTAGCGAGCTATAAGGCCAAAGCAGTCAGTCAGTCAGTCAGTCCGTTGGTGCGCGGTTTGATGCATCTCAACAGCTTGGAAATTACGTCCATCTACCTGCACCGTGTGCGCGCCCGCCCTTGTGTATGCCGGGTTCCGAATGCAAAAATGTGCAATCACAAAAATTGCACTCTCTTCCCATCTTTCTACTTTCTGTGAGTCCCTCGGTCGAATATGCGGCAATCCACGTCCACATCAGCTGGCCCCCGATGCGGAGAATGATGTTTCCATTTGTCAAAAGCCCCCCGGTAGTCGGGCATCCGAGCAAGGGGAAGCTCTGGTTGACGCTAGGATTGAATTGGGGAAATCCGGAAGGCCACTTGATAGCGCGCACATACACTCTACTGCAGAGCGCACGACTGCGACGCGTTGCTTTGTGGGCGTAGAACATTGATCCAATGCTTAACAAGGATGATGAAATAGCGCCCCAGTATTTCCAGGCCACCGCACTCGATACAGGCACTGGTACAGGCCAGGCCAGGTTCTATCTGTGTGATCCGCGCATCTGTTTACCTGTCAAAATGGGTACGATAGCGTTTCTAACGGAAGGACTTATCGTAGGTCAAATATATGCAAAAGCAAAGAGTCAACGAGTCAAACGAGTGACAATTGGCGGTGCGGAGTGATTTCATCTCCTCCCTCGCATATTGTACCTTTTCGCTTGATGTTTTTTATCTACTTTTTTCTTCTGTTTCCCTCCATCAACAACGTTGTTGATCCGCTACTCGCGTTTCGCTGCTAGTGCTGCTGCAAAATACTATGAATTTTAATCATTTCAAGTTTCCGTCATTCGTCGTTTTGTTTTCTCATTCATTCACTGCTGCTGCTGCTGCTGTTGATGCTTGCACGGTTGAACGGTTTATAAGGATCGAGCCAAAGTCGCTCGTGATAAACAAGCGCCACTTGTTTACGGTCTCCGTTCTCGGTCGACACTGAGAAGTTCGTTTCCGTACGCTTCCGCCACCGGATAGTTCCGGCTCGCCATGGCATCGATATTATAATTAAAAATTGTGCTCCAGAAGGTACCGCCGTCTGGCAGTCTAGTGGCTAGCAACAGCAACCGGCTATGGCAATGAATTTCGACGCACGGAGGCACCGTGCTACTGCAACCTCACTCAAGTGAAATGATGATTTTTCGATTATCATTAACCAAACACAGCGGGTAATTGCCAGAACTTTGACGGTAGTCCCGTGCAGGCGGCTGACTGAGATTCGTAGCCAAAATGACTCGCTGGCAACACGACACACGACTTCAAAAGGTGACTGTAGATGGTAGAGCATGCGAATCAGCATATTCGTACCGTGACCGGCCCGTTGCCGGTTGGCTGTTGCACACGTCATCACCGACCTGTGTCAACCGTGAACCACCTTTCCGGTGAACGTCACTCTTGGTCTCGATAGCACCAGTGGGCGCTCGATCTTGATTCTTATCTGCAAGTAACCCACTTAGCACCGCCACGACTCGGTGGAATGGGCCTCTGAGTGCTGAGATCATCGCAGCCTCACCGCCAGGTAGATTATCTATTTTTGGACCTGAACCTGAACGGCCTTTATCTTAATGCCAGCTGGGCCCGGGGTATGATTTGCATATTCCATCTCCGACGGTCGATGGTGGTGCCGGTGCTGCTACTACAGTTACTACTGAACAGCGAGGAGACACAAGGAACCCGGTTACCGATGTCCCGTGGTGACGCTTTGATGAGATTTTTGGGCTCCAGTCCTCCCGGTGAGATGCCCTAAAGACCGGATCCTTTCCGGGCCATCCCCCATTTAGGGCCTGTCAACGAAAGGTCCCCGAGAACGGTCGGGGATGAAGGTTCAACACCTATCTGGGGTTCGTTGTGACAGAGTGGCAGCACATGGGGAATTGAAATCGGTGTCGTCCACACTATCTGGACAGCCTGCCAGCCAGCCAGCCAGGCAGCCAGCCTGCCAGCCAGCCAAAGCCAGAGAACCACTTAATGGTGTTGATTGTGATGAGGAGGAAATTTGCAATTACCTCCCGTCGCTGAGGCAAGCATTCTGGTGCAAAACGTAAACGTATTGAAGTGGACAATGGGGTCCACTATCGAACGGCTGATTGCCTTTCGCATGAAAGCAGCGGGCGAGTGAGATCGAGCTTTGTTTTTTTCCGCGACGATACAAAAAAAAAAGTTCTGGGCTAATGTACGTAATTGAAGGCAAACAATCGAGTGCGTTATTAGGGTTTATCAGGGGATCTAATCAGCCGATTGTTGATGGTAGATCGTGGGCAGAATGGAGGTTAATGATATTTACCTCCGGTCAGTTGGTGGTCCGGCTAGCCAGGTAACCAGATTTTATTATAGGAGAACACATGATTTGAAGCAGCGACGATAAAAGCTCCCATATCACTATGGACGTCGGTTTGTTAGTCCATCAAACCAAACACATATTTAGAGTTTATAGAAAATCCGATAAGTCACGGTAAGCCAGTTTTCCGGAAAGGATTAACAAATGGCGTACGGAGCGGAGGAGCGGATAGGAGAGCTCATAAATTATCAAACACCTTCCACGGCAGTGAGGAGAGAATGCACCCCGAAAGTGTTGTGCAACACTACATCCGGTCTCGTCCGCTGTCCGGTTATTTGGCTTGAGTGCTGGTGATGGGTGGGAAAAAGTTTCGAACGAACCGCAAACGTGAATCATTCATACTCAACATCATTTCGACATTGTTTTGTTGGGAAATTCGCCGCCTGTATCAGTTTGTGGCCAGTGTTTTTGTGCTATCTGGTTGTTATTACAGAAGAGAATTCTCGGAACACACGATGATTCGCATGGGAACGGACAATGGTTTTATGCAACCAGAATGGATTTTATAGTTTAGCTCCCATCGTGGTCGTGTAACGATAACAATTTGAAACAGGGATTTGTTTGTCAAATTTGAAAAGCTGAATTGGATTTACGATGGAGGGATCTGAAACGGAGCATTTGATTTGATATGTGAATCCATGGTACACCAGAAACGAACAGAAACAGCATCAAAAAATAATCAAAATAAATTTACAAAATAATTTAAACAATCTCTACAAAACGTTGACTCGCCGTAGGCTAGTTGCTTATGTTTTATGTTTTGTATAATTTCTTAATCGTTGACTTCATTGGAAAACATTACTTTTTTTACCTAAACAATTGAAACATTTTCCAGGATGGATGGAGGCGCCTAGCCGCTCGTAGAAAAAAAACGATAATTACTCATTTAGACGAGCGCTTTCTCATTAAAACGTGCGCAGTGTTTAAACGAGTAATAACTGTCATCTAATCTTCGCTTTATTGATTCAATTTCGAGATTGTACTTACCAAAACAATAAATGTTCCATTCGATTGAGACACAATTTCGGATGTAAATCAATTTCGGATGTAAATTTCGGTGTGCTTCGTTTGGTAAATCAAATCACTATCCTATGGTTGTACTTCAACAATATTTTGATGAGATCCACGATCTCCAGTCCAGACCAAACCAATAAATGCTCTAAGCCATAAAACACATCTTGCTTACACATCCTTCCTTAGGGGCTAGCACCTCTTGAGCGCATTCTGACAACCTGCCGATAACAACCACCGCGCACTTTCAATATGGAAAACCGTACGTACGCGGCAGCTACTTAAAATATTCCGTCTTTCTCTCCCTTTTTTCTCACTCCACCCGCTTCTCCTGTCAGCGGTCTTTATACATTTTACTGTTCACCGTTTTGTTGTACTGTCTCAAGCTCGCGCCATTCAATTTCTTCATTTTCCTTTTATCTTCGCTACACGTTCCGTAACACAATCATATACTTTATACAGCTTCCGGTGCTACCGTGCTACGAGAATGCAATTCGCATCAATTCAGTACGACATTCGAGGGTGCTTAATCGATTTTTTTTTATTCGCTCACCGTCTCGTTTAGTTCAATTTCAAATTGTACTTCCGCCCTCGCGGCTTTCGCTGCTCCTATTCTTTCTCCAACAACACAGAACCGTTCCATTTGACATCCACCGTTGATGCGAAAGTGAGACCTTCCGGTTGAATTATCATTTCTCGCGAAAATGTCCCCGGATCGTGTAGCCGACGGTGCCCCGGGATGGGCAAACCAATTGAACGCTTCCTCGTTCGTTGTCCGACCGGTTGTCGTGGAGCGTAGCTGCGGAAAGAGGGGGGGGGGATAAAAACCGAAAAGCGGAAATGCTCAGTCATGGTTCATTTCGGAATCAGTGCACTCTCTTTTCTCGATTACTGGCGCGCTACAACCCGAGGGCACAAACTATCCCGTTGATCTATACGTGTCTCTCATTTTAAACGGTAGCACCGCTGCAACGAATTGCTTTTATCTCAAGTAAGTTCAGCTTCCTAAAATGATGTGCTTTTCTTCAACATCAAACACATCACGCGAATTCAATCTCTGTCTCTTTCTTTGGTTTCCCTTTGAGTGATCCAATTACATCCCGGATAGTAATTATCCAGCGGAAACACGTAGCAAACAAATCGAGTGTCTTGAAAGCATTTTAATTATTCCAAAATCAGTTCGGAGAGCAGATTGACAGCAACACAATCCTCCGTTAGTGTGAGGAGCGGAACATAAAGAGGAAAAGCTTCTCTCCCGTCACATCCACTTCCAGCTTTTCCAGCTGCCAACGCGCTCATGATAGTAATTCGATATGCTCGCTCCAACGCAAAGTAGAAAACGGAGTAATGTCGAGTCTCATTAAGCGACTGCATACAGAAGACGCAACCGCAACCGGTAATGAGACGAAGTGAATAGAATCCAGAGGTCGTGGAGCGGTTACCTACATGAAATGATCATCCAGATAGTTAGTGAGTGAATTCAGATATCACGTCGGAACCGCCAGCATTACACCGGCAAACCCAGACTGTTGAGCCCAAACCGACAAGACATTTCCATTTCCACCTCATCCAAGCGGTTCATCGGTCCCGGAGCGCCGCTTGGAAATCGATCGCCAACGGGCCACACGCAATTACCGGTCTGGCGTTGCTCTCCGGCGTGGTATCTCGTTAACACTGTGGTTACTAAGATCGTTGCCTGTGACAGTAGTTCGTTCTGTATAAGGGCCACAGAACGTTTTTCTTTTTTTTTTTTTGGGTTGCAAATACGGTGCGTAGTAGGCCACGATTGAAAGTAGTAAAGATGGCGGAAAGACAGGCCCCCGGGATGCGGGATTTTACAATCCATGTGGTTGTGTCCTGGAGACGCAGGACAGAAAAAAAGGGAAAAGTAGGGCAAGTGGCATCCGAAAAAAAATATCTACAACACCCTTACGCACACCAACACACGCTCTGTAACATGGTCGCAAATCCTGTGGCTTCACCGTTCCGGTTGGTCGCTTCTGCAGCACATCGTTTGGAGTTGATTGGATTGGGTGCGAGCGAAAGAGCGAAGCGTTCTGGTGTGGTTTCGTCATCGTTGACCGGAAGATGGATTTCCACCAAAAACATTTCACACTTTTCACAGCTCCCCCCACCCCTAGGCAATCTCTGCCATAGTTTGTGGTGCGTAAAGAATGAAGCAACACAACTTACCGTTAGCCTGCAGCCCGTGCAAAGTCTCTTGCTGCGTTGTTGGCCGATCGTCCAAGGCTGGAGCAGCTGCTGGTGGTGCTGGCGGTGATGGACGCTCCACACCACGCAACCCATCGGCATCCGTTCCTTAATCGTACTGCGGATGTCAGGAGAATTCGTGGCTGTTGGAGGAGCTGTGCTTCAGTTCGGTCGAATTGTGATTCAGGTGCAGGAAGTTGATGGACTGCAGTTCGGCCATGTCACCGGTGATGGTGGCAGTGGCACCGGTGCTGGTGGCGACGACACAGGAACCACCCGTCCCTGGGCCCTGCTTGTTGTCACCGTTGCTGGTCGCGTTCTCTATCACGTTCACGCTCAGATGGACTGGCCGGGGCATCCCGGTACGCATCCGGTACTCTTCCGTGCTCGGTGGCCGCCATCGCACCGACACGGACCGCTGCCGATCTGCCGGGAGGGAGAGACAGAGAGACAGAGAGACAGAGAGAGAGAGACGAAGAGGTCAAGCAAGCTTCGGAGCGTTTCGTTCGGCGGTTTACCGCTTCACACGATCATCGTTTCAAAAAAATCCTTGGCACCGTTGGACTGACGGTTTGACGATGAATTGGTTGGTTCGTTTCCCTCTTTTTTTTTTATATGCACATTCAATACATTTTTATGTTCGTTTTGATTTCCGGTTCCTGTTCAGCCGTTGGCGCTTCCCTCCCTTCTCTGCCATTTCGTGTTATCCAATCTCACGGTTATGAGTGAGTTATGGGCTCACGGGCCTATCTGGTTAACTCCGGGGGCGGGTGTCCGCTGTGTTGGATCCCGCTTCTGGCCAGTGCCTTTCATCGGCTGGTTCGGTATTTTGATATTCTTTTCTACTCTTGGGTTCCAAGGATGAATCGAAGGAGGCTTGCTTTTTTTAGGTTCTACTTTTCTTCTCAGATTTCTATGCGGCCTGCTTAGAATGATTAATGATGCGGTTCCGGCAACCCAGGGTACCGGCTATCGATTAAACGTGGTCACTGGGAAGACGAAGCAGTTTTCTGATGAGAAAATCTGTCCCGACACAACATGGCGGGTGCTTTAAGGTTCTTGTAAAAAAAGGTGTGCCTATTATCGGGCTTCAAAAAGGAAGGAGGGAACGCGTGCGATCAACCTTGAACAAAGCTAATATTAAACCGGATGGATGAGGGGCAATTTATTATATTTTTTGGTTATCGAATAGCAGTGCTCTGCTAAACGTGTTGAGCAATCGATTATCTGCTTTTACTAATACAGGCTTCTGCTGCGTGATAGGCACGAAGCAACTTGTTTGTTCTTTCAGAAACGTTTTTCTGATGCCTTCAGGTTCTCGCTGAGCTTTGCATCTTATTCCATAAGAAGCAATGCCTATGTTCTCCAGTTCTGTGCAGTAATTTTCGGAAAATAGAAACTTTCTCGAATATTGCCACTGGATAAGGTGACGCTTTACAATCGAAACACGTGCCTCGCATCCAATTACTACGAAGTCTGATCCCTTGATAACTGAAGTCGTGGAATAGGTCAATCGATTAGTCTTTCCCTTGATGGCACCAATAACCGATGGGTTCATAAATAGTTTTAAACAACAATTTAAGAAGTACAATTCAACCTTTAACCGGCAAGCTCCTCCAAAGCGATCCTCATTCTGCATTCAGTAACAAACTCTCACCTTATACTCAATTATTCAATAAGTATCTTCACTCCGGAGCCATTCTTGGGTTTCGAGCAGGGTTGGGGACCTACAATATTAGTTGCACCTTCCTTAAATCGACATCAACCTCCAGCCAAACGCAGCGAAGCAGCGCTCGGAATCACTTAGTCGGAAAAGAAACTTCAACAACGGACACTAAATTCCCGGTGAAAAGGATTGATGAAAAGAAGAAGAGAAAGAAAAATACTCCCAAAATACCAGTAACACACTCCACTTGGGACCGTCTGCTCCGTTAGCCAAGCGATGCCGATAGAATGTGCCAACATGGCACTTCGTTCGATTCCCGCGGGAGTGATCCCTTCGCAGTCCCTTGGGATTCCTTGGGAAGAGCAAAAAAATGGGGGAGGGTGGAGAGGTATGCCAGTGTGTGTTGGAATGGCAAAAAAAAGGGAAGTGCCATCTTTTTCACCAGACTTTCGATGTTTGCTGCCATCCTATGTTGACCTCTCTCCCGCCCCCCGTTTTGGGAGCCAAATTTTCCAGCAATTGCACTAAGACATTGGGAATTTATCGGAAGTCCAGTTCGTAGTTCAACTGTCCTGCCTTCGCCCATCGACCCCCCTCAAAAAGGGCGTGCCTTCGGACAGTAGCTGACCTGTTAGGTTCGCCTCCTTACGTTTTGGGTTGCATACGGCCGGGATTCTCGGAATTGTTTTCTCGATAAATTTGCCCGTTCGCTCGGCTGCCCCCGGGACGAAACTTTCCTATTGACCGGTGCGCTCGGACCGTTATCAACTATCCCAAAAACTACGCTCATAACTAGTGAAGTCTTCCGGCACATTTTATTAGGACAGCGATCGTTCGTCAACCATGTCTACGTGCTTCACCCGAGCAGCTAAAGCCAGCCAGCTCTCTGCTTTATCCACTATCTGTCCTTTGATATCGAACGATATTTCAAAATCGTATTACTGTTTATCCGACTGGAAATTGGTACTGCGAGGAGGAGGTTTTTTTGGTCCAGTGCACCCTATCTGATTTGCTGCTGTACTCACACGATCGATACCGGCCAAGCTCGGAGTTGGAGTTTTTGTTCAGCAGCACACCCTGCTGGACACCGTCCGGCATTCGCGAGTTAATAAACTGCAGACAGCAGAAGCAGATTATTTCCTGGAAGTACACCCTGAACCTGCGAAGTTGGCGCAGAAGAGCAAAAAAAAAGAAAGGGACATTGAGCATCTCTTGCTATCTCTCTCTCTCTCTATCTATCGTCGATTACCACGAATGATACCTACCGGCCGTTCATCCAGTAGTAGATGATGGGATTAACCATCGCGTTGGACATCGCCAGCCAGTAGAAGCCCAGGTATAGCTGCTGAACGTAGCTGGATGAAGTCATCTGATTGTTGTGGTACGCGTAGACGAAAAACAAATGATACGGCAGCCAGCAGATGGCGAATATCGTCACCACGATGATGAACATCCGCACTACCTGAGAAGAACAAGAACAGCATCAGTGATGGCGGTGGTTTAAGCGCATCCTTTTCATAGAAGATTAGAGACCAAAATTTCGCTTTTATATCCTTCCGGGAACGCGCCAAGCAAAGAAGGATTCTTAGATGTCTGCTCCAATCTCTTGATTGTAGCTACGCTACCAGACAAGTTGTTTTCGGCCAATTGCCAATGGGGTTATCATGAAAGGGATTGCTTACAGAATGCTAGAACAAACCGGTGGGAGGGTTTTGTTTTGCAAAAATTGACGAACAGATAGCGAGAAACATTCCTTTGCGATTTCAAGGAAGGGCAACGCTGGTGAACATCTGACGGATTGACAAATTTGAACAATCAAACAATGATGTATGCGTACAAGATAATAACAATTCTTTTTATAGACGATTTTGCAGACGGTTCCACACCACCGAACACAACATACTATAAACAATGATAGCAAATCGCAATCGAGCGCGGTTTTCCTGGAAATAGGTCAACGCCGTCAGTGCCGTAATTTAGAATGACTGTTCCGCGTGCTGCCACTTCGAGGCAGCAGGCGATGCTTCAACAACAACACAAAATATCACCCAGCCTGCTGTTGGTACAAATTTACAATGACTCCCATAATTTGCTTGCTTGCTCGACTGTCCGTGGTTGACACGTGCCAGCAGCCAAACAAGCAGCCCTATCAGTGAACCAGCGAGTCTTATCAGTCGCTTGTTTTCAGGGAGGGGAGTGAGACGGTACACGGAGGCATGGTGCCAATTTTCCACGCATTTCTGCCGCGTAAAAAGGGCGTTTGTAAAAAGCTCGCGCGGCGTGGCGATGGCGTCACACTCTGACACTCCCGTTTCTATTTTCATCCCTACACGCTGCTATCATATCCGGCGCTACTACGGACTATTAAGTGGCGCGTGAGAGAATGTTCTACCCGGATCGCCCTTTCCACATGGTTGCGAACGAGCAAAGTGTTGGTGCAATGTGAACGGAGCCGAGGAGAGAGGGAAATATAAATAAAAAAGGAAAACTAAACTGTGGCGGTACGTTTAGGAGAAGCCACACCGTGAACCATGGAAAGGATAGGGTGCAGAACCTCGAAAGAGAGCATCAATGCGTAGCGCGCGCGGCTGGGAAACACTTTTCGTAATGCAACGACACTGAAGGTTGGTGGCTGGCACTTGGCCCATATATGAGACTAATTTCCGTACGAAATCCATTAGCAAGGACCATTTGCCTTCCGGTAGCGGATCTACTGGTGAGAGAGTGAGTGAAAAAAAGAATTCTGACACTCGGTAGTAACGATATGAGAGGAATTTGTAGAGCATTGAAGCGCTTGAAGAACGGAAATGAAGCTTTAACATTTGGACATTAATATGCAAAAGAGAGAAGCAGTATTATTCATCAAATGAAGGCTACAGTTGAGGAACAGTTCCTAGATCCTTTTCCAGAAAGATGCCCCTTTTTGCTAGCATATCATGGTAATAGAGATAATTAAAGAGAAATACAAAGGTTAAAGCCTTCTCGCCACCATCATGATGATGATACTTTATGTGTCGAGCAGCTGAGGGACTCATCCCATTTGCTTATTGCTACGTTGAAGCGTGCGCTCCGTTGCTACCGCAGACATCGTTCTAGTAACTCAAGCTTCATCCGTTGGATTGGATTTCCATTTCTCTAATGCATCGCTCGTAGTGAAATAATCCCAGCCCTCGCGGTAGGAGATCATAATTAGAAACTATGAGGCGTCAGCTGTGCGCCACTTGAAGCAATTCCAACTTCTGTTCCCAGCCCTTCCGACCTTGATACATCTCCAGGGACACTCTACCTATTGTCTCACGGCCACCCGGAGGCTTTGCACGTGGTGCTCACGCTACTAACGAAAGTTTACGATAAGTACTAAATGAATCTCACTCTGTGCCATCCTAGCGACATCTTGTATAAGTAGCTCGATCATGATGCCGGTGGGCGTTCAGTGGGGTACGTGCTCCCCAGGGTGGCAAATACCTGTGCACCGTAATTTTTGTGACGATAATACGAGCTGGCAGTACATACACATAACCGTGCAACTCTCTCGTACGCCATAACCCTCAAACCGGTGACGCATAACTTTGGCAAGTTTGGCAGGTAACAAATAGAGGCCTAGAGTCTAGCCGTCCGGGGACAATGGTACCCCTGGAGCAACTCCTGTCCCGAACGCAAATGTCTCATCTTTCTCTATGGACAGAACTTTATCTATTGTTAGTAGTAGAAGCAGCAGCAGCAACGCTCATAAAGTAGAGAAGAAATACTTCCGGAAAACCTCTCCGTTGGGAATGTTGATGCTGCTGCTGCTGCTAGGGCGAACTGACAGCTGAGGCATCCAGCAAACGAGCGCTGGGCAGAAAGTTTTGCTTTACGAGCATGTCCTTCCAATATTAATAGTGCCAAGGGGATGCAGCCACTTCGGTCGTACCTTATGCTCCGGCGAAGGCGGAACTGTGGGTCAAGTTACAATCAGAATTCATTCACTGGAGTAGGAGTTGCAGTCAAGCAAATTTAAGCAATAACTTTGGCATCAGAAGGCTGTGAAGACGGACTAATTGTTCGTTTTGCGAATAGATAAACACTTTAATTGCACATATTTAACTTAACTAACTTATTGATTAACCTTTTACTACAATCCCTTAAGCAGGGTCTCATTCAAATGATGGAGTATGAGAACTCTGCGTTATTCTGCGATTTTAAATTTCTATTAAAACCCCCTGAAACTACCGGTTACCTGGCGCCTCCATCATCGGACCAGTTGTGGATTTGCCTTTACCTCTCTGGCCACAAAAGGCGGCACTAATTCGACATTAAACTTTTGTTTGCTCAAATAGCAAACCCAAAACCACACACCATCAAAGGAAAGTTTGTAGATCAATTTGTAACCTCCCAGAAGCGATGCATTCCTGCTCGTCTACCTTCCCTGCAACATCTGCTACACAAACACCCTTAAAGTGCTTCCATCAATCTCCTGAACATTCCAGCTGCTCTCGTGCTAACCCTTAGTGCTCGCTTCGCCCGTAACGATTCATTAAATTGTCGAAAACTAGATAAATCGGTTCGTTCGCCTCTCGCCCATTGCCATTAAAGCATGGCAACAAATTTACTGCAGGTAAACTGCACTCCCGGTCGTTCCCTGGGTGCTTCATCTGCGCTTGAAATATGTAGCCTGCGTTGCGAACGAGCTGACAGACACAATTAACCAACGACTGTGAAGCCATCAAGCATCGGCGTCAGCGAAAGCGAAACGCACGGAATCGATTGCCAGAATGTTGAAATACGAACATTCCAGAAAAAAATAATCCACGTTCGCTCCCGTTTTGATAGAACCGACGTAGCATACTTTGTAGCAGTGGAACTTTTTCCTGTAGGAGGGTTTTACGAGTAATGAAAAAAGTTTTTTGTTTTTCTGGGAAACCCTTTTTTGAATTTTTATTCATGCTCTTTGCCCCTTGTTCAGTGGGGGGATGATTCGGATGATTCTATTTATCCTGTTGCGCCATTGTTGTTTACGAATGAGTTGTTTGGTTAAAAGGCGTTCATTGCTTTCTATTTGTGAAGGGAAACTCCCTGGTTTGGGCTGGGGGGGTTGGAATACCTTGTCATTTACATTATTCATAAACTGTCTGGTGGTGCGATGCAATTGTGATCATCTTGTTAAAACAATTCCAGAAGTGTATTTGTCTCATTGCCTGCGGTTGCCGGTTGCGGTTAAAGCGAGTTGTAAACAAACCAAGCAGCATCGTATCGTGTATAAAGTGCGTTCCATCAAAGCAACCCAGAGCAGAGAGCAAAAGAACAAGCCACACGCACAGAAGGCCATGAAGTGTATAAACAAATGTTTCGCCAAGAGGCGAACCGTATGGTACATCGAATCTGTCACCGTCTGGCCTTCCTATTCAGTAGACCTTGTCGCCTGGCCTTCCTGGAACTGGGGCCCTGGGTCCCAAAGCCTGCAGCCATCCTTTCGATCACAGCCGACGCTTCGTTTGCACAAACAGGGCGTTCCCGGGCAACCAACTGGTTGTGTCCGGCCAGTGTCTCCGGTCTCAGATCCTGAGCTAATAACTGTCAGCAGTTCTGCGCGAGGAATGGCACTCGAGATACGATAACTGGGCCGGTTAGCCTTGAGGAATGTGGAGGCTGTAAGGACGAGTTCTGCCACACATATTCTGCTCTCCACGTCACAAACTCTATTCTTCTTCGAGACCGAAATACGCTGACCGACGGACAACTGTCAGCTTCGAGACGTACCGATGGATGTTCCCAGTATTTTCTAAACCCACCGCCACCAATCCTGTTCCCTATGCTCTGCTCCTTCGTACACTTTGCCCTTGTAAGCTGTCCTCTGCACACTTATCTACACGGCTGGACTGATGGTAAGGAAAAGAAACCCATTTACGCCATCTTTTGTGCCTCGATTACCCACCGGGACTGCCCAGGATGCTCCCTCGTCCTCCTCAGTAAATGACAACCTCGAGCTTGAAATCCATCCCGGCGGGTAAATATGATTGATAGAGATGAAGAGTCAATTTGTTTTGTCAGTTTCCATCCACTGTGGTTACTGATTTAGCAAATTTACAGTTCACTCCTAGCTTCCTAAAGTCCGGGTGATGGTGCGTAGATGATGAGATGGTGGCCACTAGCACGTTTAGGAAGCACCACTGTTCGGTGTTCGCCCGTGAAGCCGGTGTTACTGATTCCATTTATCTCACTTCTTACAGCCACGCTGCGTTGGCGAGAAAAGTTCACATCGCGCTGTAATCTGGCAGTATCATCCTCGGCCAAACCGAAACCGAGATCGAGAGAGAGAGAGACTGACTAGTGGAGCCCATTGATTAACGAGGCGGTCTACAATGTTGTTCTTCCTGGAAATGTTGTCCCGACCAGGAAGGGCCAGATTCCGGGTGTAATTTGATTTCGGAAATGAATCACTCCTCTGGGCAGCTCTACCAGGAGCGTCTACCGGATGGATGACAGATAGGAGTGCCGAGGGATTCGCCGAGACCCTTTGTAGCGAGTGGCGCTCGACGACATCGGACATCTCGCTGACTGAGAGAGAGAGAGAGAGATTGCCCTGAAGGAGATTTGTTCTCAGCCAATTTACTTCTCGTAAGGTTCTGGATGATCCGGCAGCCCTAGGGTGGGACAACATGGAAATCAGCTTAAAACCGTAGTGCGTATTGACGCACTTCATCGTGAGTAACCTTCCAGGAAACATCGCTATCAAACACGCGTTGCACGCTCGGTTAGCGCTAGAGACCGGTGCTTACGTCACCGGAGGATATCTGAGTTCCGGGAATTTGTGGACAACTGCCAAATGTCTAGTAGCCGCCATGTTTTGTGTAGCTTTTTTGTGACGATTTGATTTCAAAAACCGCTCTTTACTCTCGCTCTGAAACATGCATATTCCAAGCTTAAACTTCACACCTCATAAATAGTTTATGAAACACGCACGTAACATTTGCACTTTACGGCCCCCGAGCCGTGGTCAATATTGAAATTGATTACACCCACCGGCAACGTTTCAATTGGAGGATGAAATTAAAATTAAAATTTTATGTGCAAACCACCCAAGGGTCAGCGTACATCGTTTGATTTGGACTGGCCCGTTTTTTACTACCTCCAGGGCGTCCGTCCGGCCGCAAACAAACAAAAGTCCGTTCAGTGGAAGGGGAATTAAAGATTTTATTATCTCAAACAGGAAGCGGAAGCAGGTTGCAGGGGTGGGAAACGCAAATGTTCCCCTCCGTTCATCGGGTTTTCCAGGATAACGATCCCTACGTGGAACTGAACTGAACGATACGGCTCATTAAAATTACAATGGATCGGTGGTGTTCTCCTGCTCCAAAAGCTTCATTCTTCCATTCAATCGAACACCTTCGAACGGCCATTATGTAACGGAATGGGGTCATTTGCCTGGCAAAGCAAAACTTAATTAGAAGACAAAGCTGATTTCAGAGGCAGAGTATTCTTGATAGCAGATGCTTATTGCTGCAAACGCTTAAAGTTGAATACTTACTAATTCCATTTTGAATGCACTACAATCACGAACCTATCCCCGCGGCCCCGGGCTTCAAGGCACTTGGCACTTGGTCAAAAACAAACAATCCGACCTTTTTGGGGGACTTCACTTCTTCCCTTCGACTTTCGCTCTTCTCTCAAAAAAGTTCCTGCTGGGCGATTCGAGCAACTTCCGTTCCGGTCAGTTATACCATCGTGCATCGGCCCTTCTGCTTGACAGTAAAGAGCGTTGAAATGTAATTTGTTGCGCATGAAAGAATGAAAGAGACGAGCATGGACTGGGCAAGTGTTTCATAATGGCGATAATGAACCACTGATTGGACCGACAGCATCCAGCACTGGACTGCAGTTGGACCGAAGCGACTTACCTTCTTTTTCGATTTCATCGACTCCAGCTGCCGCTCGGTGTGCTCGCCTATCGAGCGGCTACCCCACAGTTCCCGGCCCATCAGCGAGTAGCAGACGATCATGATGAGCATCGGGATACCGTAGGTGAGTATCAGGAACACCAGGTTGTAGCTACGAAAAGAGAGATGATAAGCGAACAAAACAGTGAGTGCACCAGCCGGTCGGTCGGCTAATTGAGTTATTTTGTGAATGTGTTCCATATTCCTAATTGAACACCGGGACCGACGGTGACGGTAGCACCCTCTTCCAACGAACGATAAGCTGCCTGCCTGGTGGGTTTTAGTGGCTCTAAGCAGTCTCCAGGGACGCCTCGATAACTGATTGCTGGGCATGGGGCATAGTATGTGCCAGTCACCGGGTACTGGAATGAATTTTGCCGACGTAAGTGTTTCCACGTGTTATTCGATTTTTCCTGACGATCGCTGAACGTGAGTTTATTGAGTTATTGGGGTGGGATAGCACAGGGCGCGCACGTGTGTGTTTGACCGTTTCTCCTGAAAAGTTATCTCGCTTCTGTGAGCTTTATTGAATCATCAGTGCATGGGATGTGCGCCGTGGACCGTAGATAGATGTTTCCATGCCAGGTAAAACCGTTAACCTTCCGAAATTGTTTCGCTGCTTTTAGTACCGTTTTGGTGCGCAAACACCTCTCGCAAACATTAACATTTCGTGCACTGGCCGACACTGCATTTGTAATAACTCTCATTTAATCATCTAGCAATTTATTTCCATTTCCAAACTTCAGAAACAATCCCGGCTCTCTCTCTCTCTCTGATGGAATGGACTGTGTCCGAAGCTTCAGACTCGAAATTTTCACCAAACCTTCCGGCCAGTCGGCGTGGATGCTGCACAGTAACTTTTGCTGACACTTTACGGACGGCGCTCCACCGGGGTGGAGCAGCAGCGCCCGCAGCAGATTGGAGACTTCATTACACGATTCGCTGCCAGCCTTTCCTTGCAGCTGATGACATTTTCAATTAAACCATTCTTCTTACATCCGCCACTGGCACGACAGTAGCCCGTTTCCGGTCTCCGGTTTCCTGGTTTGGTTTGGTAATTAGTGTCGCAGAGCTTTTAGTGACGATTATTCAATTTGCTGCCAGCTGCGACGCACCGTCACCTTCGCAGGGCGCAGTAGAGGCGAATAATGAAGTGGCCTTGCTCTGTGGGAGCACGAGGCCATAGTTTTACACCCGAGATTGGTTGGCTACCACTTTTCATAACTCATTAATTCGTGGTTTCATTTTCGCGCAGTATTAGCAGCATTCTGCTGATCTTTCTGTTGCATATTTTCATTCAAGGATTTGCTCAAAAAGTTTAACTTCTGCTTTTGACTATCTTTGACGTTTGTAGAACTTATCAATTACTTCTATAAAGGGGTTGGTTATGAAAAATATGAGCGATAACACACAACTAGCGAACGAATCGCACCAAAAAGGCCATGTGTTCGTTCCATTAACTCACAACGGAATAGCTACGTGCGTCGGAAGAAATCATAACATCCGGAAATTTTTCCTTTCCACTGAATGGCGGAAATGGGAATTTGAATCGAATCGCCCACCGTGAAAAGATAACAAATTCTCGAAGCAAGAAATCTAAAGACAAAGGACGTGGGTTTTCCACGCCTAAGAACACATCCGGCGGAAGTTCCTTTCTGGCGAGCAAACCTTGTGTACGCACTGGACCGGCATTGAAATGACCGGACACACGGACACTCTGCATTGTTACGTTTTGTTTGACGTATACGGCGCAATCAGTGACCGCGCTCGCTTGCAAAGAGGGAAATCAGACGAAGAAAGGTACTCGCAAAAGACAAACAAAAGCCATTTTTGGTCGCTGCTACCATGCAAGAAGCTGGATAGAATGTTTTTCTAGCAACAAAGGTTTCAAAATCGTTCTACTGGTCCCAGAAGTTGTAGCGTTAAAGCTCCCAACATGCTTATGTATTCAACATTTCGGTTTAATCCACCACATCAGTTGGAGCTGAAAACGATCAATAACCACGATGACATAAAAAACCACGCAAAATCTCGTGTTAAGCTGGAACAGATTTTACTGACCACATCAATTGCCACATCAAAAGCGGCACTTGAACGTCAGGCATTTCGAGAATTGTCCTGTACCGCACGACCAGAACCAGTACCAATCGATTGTCCCAACGAAATGATCCATAATTGAAAGGCTATTATGCAAACAGACGTGACATCAACGTTCATTTCCGCTGGATTGTTGGATGCCAATCCAATTTTAAAGTCAAAACAGACCCCGCAAAACCAAGAGGCCAATATGCATGAGGACCACTCGCGCAAACTGCGCACCATTCCAGTGCAAATAATATTCCCGTACAACAGCAACATCATAAGCCGATCATAATGAACCACCACTCAAGCGGTGCCTTTCTGTGGCTACAACTCTGACGTCCGGCTTCGCACACTTGAGGCGGTATCGTGTTCCGCTGAAGGATCCACTTTGCTTACGATACGCAGACTCTCGCGCGTAGGACTATCATAGCCGTCGTCACAAAGTACTAGTAGCGCCAAAGAATGGCAACTTTTCTGCAACTTTCTACAACCACCGGTGGTCGTGCGCGACCGTGGTTTGCGGTAACTTTCGTCAGTCTAATGACCACAGCATTCCACTCACGTACCGCACCACGCTCTGCACACTCTGCATGCAATTTTGCTCCATCACTGCCAAAGACCAATGCAAAGTGTCGGAACAAGTTCGAGGGAATGCGCGAGACAACCAGCTCAAAGACAATTTCGAATTTGCTGATTGCATCCGCCACCATCCGGTTTTGCTGATGATGATGGTTGACGTGTCGCACTACTCTCGTAATACTTTGATTTTTCTTTTCTAGTTTCTCTGAGCCAGTTTTGGTGGCCGAAATCATGCCACGTGCCGCTGGGCTGTCGATCCGGTGGCAATTCTAAATTGGATTAGCTGTCACAGTTCCACTCTTTTCCCCCGCAAACAACAGCATACCGGACCAAAAGAAGATGCAAAAAAGTCCATCATGGATTGGGAAAAAATGGCAAATGATTGAGTCCAGTGAAAGGGATTCCAGTTCTGATCAACTTTCGATCCGCATCAACCGTGGACGGATGGATGGTGATGTTATGCTTCAACAATCACATCAATCATAGGTGGAATCAACAGGCGAAAGCGTCATTCGTGCGACCGGTTCCGGTGCTAGCGTTCATCTTAGCGACACCTTCCTGCGTCAACGATAACTCATTCCAGCAGCTGCTGGCACATCCATATTCGGCGAACTAATCGACAGCCGTTCAATCACGCAATCCGAGTTCCAACGTAATGGTTGTGTCGCTGTAGCACGCAATAAGTTGAATATCAGGTTTGTACAGCTTCGTTGCCTCGAATGTCTCAAAATCGACGATTCAACATATGGGCAAGTAAAGGAAAACAATGGTGCTTTTGAAGGTAAAACCGGTACCGAAAATAGCTGATGAGTTACGTAAAGCTCCATTCGTTTCATTAGCGTCTCGGAGCCATGCCAGAGCGGAGCGGGAATTGAATTCCGAGGTTTGTCTTACGGAATCGGAAACAAAATTACATCGCCCACGAAACCGAACCGTGGTCGCGTTCACGGTCTCGCTTCCGTGCCCACACATCACATCATCTCACCAGTGAATGGAGCTTGTGGATGGATAAGGGATTTTTATTCAATTAACGTCGACATACATGGCTGATCCATTTCAGCTTGGATTCCCCCTTTTCCTGTTTGGATCTGTAGGAAAGTAGCAACAGTACGTGGAGTACCCGGAGCTCCACGGTGCGTAGTGGATGTTCTCCCAAAGGAAAACAAACGGGGAGTTTGGTTTCCGGTGAGAACATCTTGCCACACCGGTCATTTCACATTCGAATTCCCCTGGACTGGCGGATCGTGAAACCATTTGATGAGATCTATGTCCTAGGCTCAGTGACGGAGTAACACTATTTGCAATGCCGCCACCACCGTCACCATCTTTGAGCGGCATATAGGGTAGGCGGTGCGTTTCTGTGGAAACACGGTAATCCACTTCGAGCACCCGCTCGTTGCTCGTTGCTCCAGCCTCGCGAACCAAGCAACCTAACCTCACTAGAGTAGCCAGATTCAATTATGGGCGAGGATTACGATGTGGCACGACTCCGTAATGGGCTCCTAACGGCTCTCTGTCATTAGGACCAAAAATAGGGCCGTTGAAGCCCGTTCATTGCCCCCCCCCCCCCATCGGTGGGGCTGTCTGTGGCCGTGTCTTACTCACCTTACTTTGCCAGCCAATTCCGATTTACAGTCGCGCGCTTCCGCGCTAAGACGCTTACCGGTGCCATTGTGCCTGAATTCCGTTACATGCAGCCGCCGACAGCCAAAGATGTCAATCAACTCAGTCTCCATTATATACACCGCTCCCTAGCATCCATCATTATCATCATCATCATCTGCACGATCTGATCAGAGCGCTCGGTTCTGCTTCGATGGAAATTCGAAATCCAAACAGCAAGTAACCCGGTTCCAGGTATTCGGGAGCTGTGGTTCATGTTAACGTTCTGTCACTTTCACCACCTCCGCCGGAGGTGGAAAATTATGAAACCGGAGCTCGTTCGCTGGGAGAGGGTGCGAGTGACCGTGGCACATCACTCACCGCAGCTCACCGGAATGTCTGCACCTTTTCACTTGTTCAAATGGAACTGTGTTGAACAATCCGAATCAATACCTCTCGATGCTTTAGGGTGATGCTTTAGGGTTTTGGGATACCGCTAGGTGATGTTAACCGTATTGATTCATGGATATCCCCATAGGATCCGGGTAGAGCGAGCCGTCGGTTTGTTCGCTCACACTAATTCGCACATCCAATGGGATTCTGTTCAGTAAAAGCCGCAAGAACTTTGCACAGTCCGCTGGGGACGAGTTCGCCTGCCAGTCGCCGAATTTATTTCGCTCGAAAACTTTAAACCACACGAGATAAAGTTGCCCATTCTTATGCTGTAGCTTGTTGCTGGTTTTTGGGGCATGGTAAACTGACCAACGGAAACTTTTCAACCCCTACCTCTCTCTTTTTCTCTCCTCTATTCATATCCTTCCTCCAAAGAAACTTTAACTTTAACTTGGATTGTATTGGCGCGTTCTACCGCACACCGCATGTGTCGATCGCGACCGAACCGCGACCAGTAGACAAATTCAATTACGAGTTTCGCGAGTTATGATTTAAACGCGAACCGTTTTTGGGAGAGACTGAGCCTTACCTCCGTTTCAAATCACAATAAATTTGGATTCGGGGTTTCGAGAATTTGGAAAATTTGCTTTTTGGAACCCCACCGGGAGTTGGGGCGCCGGAACGAGCGCTTACAAGGATTCCCTTCCTGACACCCCCATCTGGCACGCTCGTAGCCCCGTGAATCGCCCACGAAACGATAGCTAGTGACAGCTTTCTTTCCGTTTTTTTTTTTGCGATTGTGTACGTGCCGGTCCTTTCCGCTCGGATCCTATTCCACGCGAAAAGAAGAACGCTCAAAACGCTGGCTGGTGATGGCAAGAAGGCACCGGACATTCCACCCCCCCCCCCCCCCCCACGGCGGCATTTCGTACAAATGTTTCCAGCTCAATGGTGCTCACGCGTTTCGCGAGACGCGCCCTTTGGCGGAAGGAATTTGAATGGCTCGGTACGGTGCCGCCTGTCGTCGTGTTGAACATGAATTATCATAAAGTTGGTCTGGGCTCGCGGACGCGTCTTGAGTGGCATCCGCGTTCCGCCCATTGTTAGCCGGTCCATTGTTCGCGCTGTGGTGTGGAGAGGATGAAGACGAACGGCACTACCCCCTTACCTGCCAGACTTTTGCTAATTTCTAATTTATGTTTTCAATTTTCCATCCAGTCCAGCCACCCTGGTGAACGGAATGGTGGCCCGGGAACCCGGGGAAAAGCCACAAAGCTCCAGCAAAGCAACACTTACATGTAGTCTGCCATCGAAGTCGGATAGCGGCCATCGGGCCATAGCATGTAGCACACGGTACGTGTTTTCCCGTTGTTGTAGCTGCGATGGTGAAGTTTTCCCGTTTAGTTTATGTTTTTGTTTGCCGAAAAGAAAAAGCAAATGTTTCCCAAAGTTACTCGGTATGTTGCGACGGGGAGACTCCGGTTTCGCTATCGGTTATCGGCAGTATCGCTTACCGCTTTGTCATCACAGTCGAGTACATCAGGCACGGTGCAGCAAGGACGCAGCTCAACGCCCAGATGATCAGCAGAAAAATCCGAGCCTTCTTCCGTGACGTCCGATGGCGCAGCGGGTGCACTATCGCAATATACCTGAAAGCAAACAGACGCAGAAGGAGGAGAGGTGGTGAGCCACAGGAAACGCGGTTCAAAATCAAACAAGCTTCAAGAACACCGTGAGACATCAGATACTGGATCACGTAAAATGGTCGCTGGTGGAGTCAGGTTGTCTAAGGGGAGCGTTTATCTTTCACTCGGTGTTTCGGGTTTCAAAGTCGAGTGCATCTCGTTCGAGCTTGCAGGTAAACGGGTACGCTGAGGAAGCTGCTGCTGTTTGAACGGAACTTGGCAGCATTCTTTCTTTCAAACTATTCGAATCCGTTTTAAGAGGTTTAATAACAATTTTGCTAGTCATGTGTAATGGGATATGGAATTGATATATTCGCTTTTATATAATCAGCTGTTAGTGTTTTTAGAGTAAAACAGATTCAAATGGTCACAACGTTATCGACTGCGTGATGTGGATAAATGAAATATGCTACAGCATGCGTGTACATATAAGTTTCCACAAGCATCGCTCTCCAAGTTTTTTCGAATGCTGGCTTCAAAATATCGATTTACCACTTGTTTGCTCTGACCATGGAAAAATGAAGCTTTGTGATTTTGAAATTAGCAACACTTGCAGTTCAATTTGTAGTATCGTGCGATACGTGCTGTTTGATCAATTTGTCACCAATCCAAACCAATCAAATGTTTCGTGCACACCAACCAACATGAAACGGAGCTCTCTACAAAAGCTAGCTGTTAATGAAACATACATTTTTCAATCGAAAGCTCTCTAATTTTCGTTTAAATTCGAACACCAACAAGGAAAGAGCGATTTCTACCATTCAAAATCGAATTCGATTCCGATCCAATCGAATTCTAAAGTTGTTTGTGTTTGCAGTGATGTAGTGACGTACTTGTGGTGGCAGTTTTCTCCGATCCCGAGATGTCGGCATCAATGCTTCGTCCAACCACTACCTCAGATCAATCAAATGGTCACAAAAACAGCGATGAAGAGAGAGATAAAGCGAGCCACGGAGTCTCGATGGTGGAGAGGGAAAGAGCCTCCTATTCTGTTTGTGTGGCGCACACCGTCATACGTCATCAATCCGCTGAAGCGACGACTGAAGCAACGAATCAAACGTTTTTCTTGTAAAGAATTTCAATCAACGTGTTTGATAAACTGCTATTGCTGCTGATGATGATGCTGCTGTTCGTAGTAGCCCGTGGCTGTCAACTTTTGAAAGACACCTGCCAAGAGCAACACAAACCTAGCACCTCAACATGCCTTCCACTTTTCCATTCACCGTCAACGCCACCGTCGTTCCTTGGCAACGGCGAACGGACGTTGAGCGGAAGTACCGCACGGAACATTCGCGTGAGTGAGATTCTGATTTCGTGAAGCCATTGAACCCGCTCGGCGAGACACTGCGGCCGGCCACAACTGAGCCGATAAATCGGTCGCTACACACAGCCAGCGGTGCCCCAAAAACCACATCTTGCGTCAGTTTGGTGGACGTTCAAAGGCGTTGACGTTGTTTTTCGTCTCCGGCAAAGAGCTCAACCATGACCTAGACGTGATGCTGCGATACGCATTTTCGAGTGCCGAGAGTGCGGTCACGGAACCAGTGCCGTCGTCGTCGTCGTCGTCGGGCGCCCTGCTCACCGCACGAGATGTTAATGAACTTGAGATTATCAGACCCATCCGTCGTTCGGAGCAAGTACACCGATAACGTGCCGCTGAGTAGCGAGTTTTATCGGGTTTTTGAGGTTAGGCACGGCGATGGTGCGTAACGCGTAGAGCTCCAAAAAGGCGTAATGGTTCACCATCGAGCTTCCTCGCATTGGAGTAGTCCTCGAGACCGCCGTCTTTGCCACTATAAAAGGTCGATGGTTCTACGAATCGTTTGGCACATTGTGCAGCAAGTGGCTGGTGTCGGTGACGGTACGACGCAGCGTCATTAGTTGTCTAGTGAGTGTGACACTGGGCTAACCGTCGGTTGAATCCGCTAACAGGATGCCGTTCGATAAGAAGCATTTGCTGCTGCTACTGGACCGTCCCCGGGAGCCCGTGTTCATGGGCAAGGGTCGGGTCGTGTTCGATGTGCCGGATAACTACCTGACCGACCGGTACCGACCGATTGGCCCCGAGATCCAGAACCGTTTCGGTGAGAATGCGGAGGAGCGCGTTACGGTCCGCAGTATCGCCCTGCCGGATCTGCGCATCCCGATGTCGCTCGGGCGCCAGGAGCAGTTCTCGCTCTTCATACCACGTCACCGAAAGATTGCCGCACGGCTGATTGACATCTTCATGGGTAAGTGAGGCTTCCGACAGAGCCCCGTCCTGCCGTGTTTCGAGGCAAATGCAAGGCGGGTGCTTTCTAAAGTGTCGTTTGATATTGTGACAATCGCAGTTGGCCGTGGATGTCATGGCATCGCCCGCGCGCGCGCGCGCACACAGGACAATTCGAGGCAGGTAGACGATGGTCGGATACGTTGTGAACTGAACCACGAATGCTGACCCCCCGGTGGGACGTGTTACTTTGGCCAACGCTGTCAGCCAATGTCACGTGTTCAGGACATGGGACAAGGGGTTTGGGGGATTCGCCTAACCATCAAAGGTGGAACTGTCAGCTCACCATACTCGTGCCTACTCTGACGTAAACATGTTGTGGGTTATTCTTGGATTCCTTTTTCCGTTGTTTTGCGCTTTCCACGAAAATCACTCAAACATGTTTCAATCCATTTTTAATATCCAACGGATATTGCTGTCGCACAGTGATAACGAACCGGGGCATGTGAGCCACACATGCACACATACACTCGCACACACTTTCATGTGCGCGCCTTATCGTCAGTCACCGCAGACCGCCACACTCGGCGCCGGAGGACTCCGGTTTTGACTTCACTTCAAGGGCTTTCTTCATTTGCCCATAAAATCTAATCTTTCATCCTGCCTTCCTGCCTTCCTGCCTTCTTCTGCTCCAGCTCCAGACGGGGCGCACAGGAAACACCCACGATGTCGATAACGGTTGTCTCAACGGTGCCGACAATCGATACTCGTTCGTGGAATGAAGTGCCGTGCCATATCCCGGAGCGCCTGTCAAATTGCTTCATTGTCAAGGCGTCGCACGATAGCAAGCAATAGTCCCGGGGAAAGGTGGCAAAACGGGGAAGTGGTGCAAGTAGCGTATGATAGGTCCGGGGTGGCCAGTAAATTATGCACTCGATCCGGCCCAACGAGCCAACGG